>NC_057801.1:454168350-454468350 GCF_018294505.1 Triticum aestivum
GCTTCAGTTAGCAGCAGTAGCGAAGGAATCCCTCGATCAGGTTCGGTTAACAGCCATCGATCAATCGCTCGGGTTCAGTAACGTGTAGCCTGCAGTGCAAACGCTTGGGTTCAGTTAGAGCCCAACGCCTTGCTCAGGTTCAGTTAGAGCCCAACTCCTCACACAAATGCGCGTACGTGTACGAGAGAAACGCGCACCGCTCGGCCTCCGACCTCCCACCGTAACCATGAACTCGGCAAAATTTTCCTCGCCCTCGCTTCTACCATGGTTTTTTCCGTCATGGACGGCCCAAAGAATGTCATGCAGCTGCTTCTCTGGCCCACCCAGGACAAAAAGCCCATTTGCTGTCATGATTTTTTGTCATAGAAGTAGGAGCCCACCACATCTATGATGATACCGGGTTTTGCCACAATTATCGTCATAGAAGTGTCATAAGTATGACAGAATTTTTTTCGTTCGGCCCAAAATGTCACGGATGTGTCTTTTTTTGTACTGAGAGAGCAGGAGCGAGAGAGTGGGATTGTATCAGAATGAACAACAGGTTTTGCTTTCTTGGTGTCGGATATCGAGTTCCGGCAAAACCCTTAAGGTTCGAACTCTCGGGTGCGCACGAAGATCTTCCCCCTACCTAAACACGCCCACAACCTCGCCGCTAATCTAAAGATAGCACGATGAACAACACAAGAGACACAAGATTTATACAGGTTCGGGCCACCGTTGTGGTGTAATACCCTACTCCTGTGTGTGGTGTGGTGGATTGCCTCTTGGGCTGATGATGAATAGTACAGAGGAAGAACAGCCTTGCGAGAGGTGTTCTTGCGGTGGCGAGGTGTTCTACTAAGAAGGATTCGATCCGGCTCTCCATCAGATGCCTTCTACTATGGTGGTTAGCCCTATATATAGAGGCCCTAGTCCTCTTCCCAAATATTGAGTGGGGAGGGAGCCAACAATGACCATTTCGAAAGGGGACAACTAGTACAAGCTATCCTGACTAAAGGTGGTCTTCAACTACCAAAGGCACTAGCGATGACGCCGTCTTGGGCTCCATGGTGACCTCCGTCCTGCCACTCTGCTGTTCTTGCTCTCGTTGCACTGATATGGAAACCTTTGCCTGATGCATCGGTACTCCGCGCCTGCACTTGCCCCCTTTGCACCAAAGAGGAAACGAGGACACTATGCAGGCTTGCGCCCGCCTAGTCTTGATCATCATGGCTTGCGTCATGAGCACCTCGCGAGGTACCCCTCGCCTTGATCTCTCTGCCTACTCGCGAGCCTGTCTGGTGAGGCCACCCCTGAGGAGGCCTTGTGTCGTCCGCCCGGTGAGGCTTGGCCCCTCGCGAGGGTCTTGAACTTGGGTCGATGAAGACGGGCCATACTGGGCCGCTGGTGAGCCACGCTGCAGGCCGCAGGCAGGCAAGTCTGGGGACCCCCGTTTCCAGAATGTCGACAGTAGCCCCCGGGCCCAAGGCGCACTCAGACTTGGCTTAGCAGCGAAGCCAAAGGGCAAGTGTGGAGCGTCGCGGGCCCCAACAGCCTGTGGCCTTGGTCGACGCGTGGCAGTTGATTGGACGGAGGCGTCTCCGCTTCCCCATGCTGCCTCGGCAACTGCCCGACTGACAAAAGGCTGGCCTGGGTAAGGCTTACCTTCATTGCTCTCCTTCACCTTGCTCTAGATCCCCTTCCTTGCTCTCTTGCTTCCGAAATTTCCAGATCCACTCCATCCTTCCCCTTTCAGCGAGCAATGGCGCCCCGCAAGGCCGTGGCCGAGGCCTTGCCAGCTTGGTACTCGCCGGCCCTAGACCCCCCCAACATGACGGAGAAGAATCTCATCGCTACGTGCCTGATGACGGCAGCGCAGGGCAGCGAGATGGGGGAGACCGGACACTGGGCCGGCTCCGCTGAGCCGGAGGCTAAGGGCAGCACCTTCTACCCCTTCTTCATGAGCACCATCATCGTCGGCCTGGTTCCTCCCTTCTCCGAGTTCTTCTACGCCGTCCTCCGCCATTACAGGTTGCAGGCCCTTCATCTCCATCCCAATTCCATTCTCCTTTTGTCGATTTTCGCCTACTACTATGAGGCGCACGTTGGGGTGATGCCATCCGTGGCTTTGCTGCGCGGCTTCTTCTCACTCTGAATCACCAGCGGTCATACCTTGCCGTGCGCTGGCTTCGTCGCGTACTCCAAGGCCAACGTGATGTCGAAGACCGGGAAGAAGGCCGACGGCTTCCGGACCAAGTGCATCATGATGGATGCCAGATGCATCCACTCTCGGTTGGTGTTGCCAACGGAGCAGCCCCAGCCCGACAAGGCGTGGTCTCGTGCGAAGCTTGATGATAGACTGGCGAAGTCAGTGCTGGAGAGGATGAATGCTGACCTGAGGCTAAGCAACATGAAGGCGGCGAAGCTGACGGGGGCCACGCTCCTGAGGGAGTTCTTGACGCAGCGGGTGGCTCCACTTCAAGCGCACTCGCGCCTATTGTGGACGCTTGGGGGTGCGGATGACAATCTCCGCCTGAACTCGGTGGCCCTGGCCAACGAGGAGCTGGTCGCAGCTCTCCGCCTCTTGTTTGGAGATGACGTGGGAGGTCTGGAGGGCGCTCCTACCCTCCTATTCCTTCACGACAACTGGCAATAGGTGGTGGATGCCATACCCACCTTTGATGGACGCGGTCTGGTGCCGGCGGTGCCTCCTGAGGGCCAGGGGGCGACGACGCTAGTGGAATTGTCTTCTGATGATTCCCGCGGGGGAGGAGAGGAAGACGAAGAAGAAGAGGAGCGATGTAGGACCTTGAGAAGAGGTGTCTAGAGGGGGGGTGATTAGACACTAAGTACGAAAGTTGCAGTGTTTAACCCTTTTTAAGTTTAAGTGGAGTTTAGGCACATGTTTAACATTCACAACACATAGCAAGCAAGCATGCAAAGAGTATATGAGCAGCAGAAAATAAAGCATGCAACTTGCAAGAATGTAAAGGGAAGGGTTTTGGAGGATTCAAATGCAATTGGAGACACGGATGTTTTTGGCGTGGTTCGAATAGATGGTGCTATCGTACATCCACGTTGATGGAGACTTCAACCCACGAAGGGTAACGGTTGCGCGAGTCCACGGAGGGCTCCACCGAAGAAGGGTCCACGAAGAAGCAACCTTGTCTAACCCACCATGGCCGTCGCCCACAAAGGACTTGCCTCACTAGCAGTAGATCTTCACGAAGTAGGCGATCTCCTTGCCTTTACAAACTCCTTGGTTCAACTCCACAATCTTTGTCGGAGGCTCCCAAGTGACACCTAACCAATCTAGGAGACACCACTCTCCAAGAAGTAACAAATGGTGCGTTGATGATGAACTCCTTGCTCTTGTGCTTCAAATGATAGTCTCCCCAACACTCAACTCTCTCTCATAGGATTTGGATCTGGTGGAAAGAAGATTTGAGTGGAAAGCAACTTGGGGAAGGCTAGAGATCAAGATTCATATGGTAGGAATGGAATATCTTGGCCTCAACACATGAGTAGGTAGTTCTCTCTCAGAAATAGGATGCTGGAAGTGTAGGTTCAGTCTGATGGCTCTCTCCAGAATGAAGAGGAGGTGGAGGGGTATATATAGCCTCCACACAAATTCTAACCGTTACACACAATTTACCAAACTCGGTGGGACCGAATCAACAAACTCGGTCGGACCGATTTAGCAAATTTAGTGACCGTTAGGATTTTCGGTGGGACCAAAATGCAACTCGGTGGGACTGATATGGTTAGGGTTAGGGCATAATGTAATCTCGGTGAGACTGATTACACAAACTCGGTGAGACCGATTTTGGTAATTAGCTAACCAGAGAGTTGGTCAGGCAAACTCGGTGGGACCAATTTTGGTAATAAGTTAACCAGAGAGTTTGCATTGTAATCTCGGTAGTACCGATTGCTCAAACTCGGTGAAACCGATTTTGATAATGGACATACACAGAGAGATTACAATCCCATCTCGGTGAGACCGATATCCCTATCGGTAAGACCGATTTGCCTAGGGTTTGTGGCAGTGGCTAAGACATCCAAACTCGGTGGCGCCGGATAGAAGGAATCTGTATGGCCGATTTTGGCTTTGGGTTTAGGTCATTTCTGGATGTGAGAAAGTAGCTGAGGGTTTTGGAGCATATCCCTAAGCACATGAAGCAAGAGGCTCATTAAGCAACACCTCATCCCTCCTTGATAGTATTGGCTTTTCATATAGACTCAATGTGATCTTGGGTCACTAAAATGAAAAATGAAGAGTCTTGAGCTTAAAGCTTGAGCCAATCCTTTGTCCTTAGCATCTTGAAGGAGTTCCCACATCCTTTAGTCCATGCCACTCCACTGTTGAACTTGTTTGAAAAATACTAGATAAAAGTGTTAGTCCAACAAGAGATATGTTGACATTAAGTACCAAAACCACCTAGGGAGCACTTGTGCTTTCAATCTCCCCCTTTTTGGTAATTGATGGCAACATACATTAAAGCTTTAGATAAGGATATTAAGAATAGCAAGTAAAGCTTTGGAAAGACATGTAACAAGCATATGCTCCCCCTACATGTATGCAATCATGTGAAAATGAAATATAGAAGCATGTGAGAGCATAACCATGATAGAGCAGGCAATGTGTTACATGTATCTTGGCTATATGCATCAGAGCAAAAAGTATTAAAGAAAATACCTTCATTCCCATGAGTCCTTCTTGCAAACAGTATGTACATCAGCAAGAATCCCTCATACACATGATTGTGATGCATATACTTACCTTGTAGTCTTTAGTAGGCTTAGGATGGAATGAACCTGTGTAAACAAGGTTAGATAACACAGATACATCTACTAGCCAGAGCAAACAGAAGAAACCAAAAGAATACCAAGACTGGGATGACATGTAGAGAGTGAGTACTAAGTACCACATTTGATTAGACATGTCCCCAAGAGTATAGATATGCAATGAATGTGACTGATTTCTTTCGCTTAGATGTCTTGCTCCCCCTGAATCTAGAATGGGATACTGGGAGAAGACAGGGAACAGAAAATCAGAGCTGAAAGATATAAATGAACAGAGCTAATGCAAACTAATGCAGGTAAGCACATATGAACATGTATTTCCCCTCAAGAAGACATGTGGCATCTCTCCTCTTGAACACCAAGCATCTGGGATCCTTGAGAAATACTTTCTACTAGTATTCTCTCCCCCTGGAGATCTCTCTCTCTCCCTAAAGGATCTCTCTCCCCCTGCGAAGGTGATACTCTCTCTAAAATGATAAGCTTTGATGTGATCTCTCTCTCCCCCTTTGACATCAATTTCCAAGAAGGGCTTGATAAAGATGTGATCTCTCTCTCTCTCCCTCTAGAATTTGTCGTGAATGGGTTTGATCCTTGAGTCACAACATAAAGCACTTGATAAAAATGTGATGCTTGTTAGAGGACAAGATTCATTGAGTGGAGCTGGATCAGAAGAATCACAGAATAAGTGGCAAATGGTTTTTCCTGTGGTGAAATTAGTGGCACCAAGTTGTATGCTTCGGTTGTACTGAAAGAATTCAGTTGGACCGAAAATAACTAATCGGTGGAACCGAGTTCATTGCAGAGAAAACACTTGTCACCTCATCTCACTAGACTAAAACGATCTCACAAAGATTTGCAAGGAATTAACTAAATGATATGCAATGAATTGATGCATAGAATGCAGAGCAAACAGAAAAGAAATAAATCTAGATGAAGTTTTTTTTGAAAGGGGAAACAAATATGCATGAGACAAATGCAAAAACACAAAGACGAACACAAGAGAACTTCATCTAGAGATGGTCGCCGACAAAGTCACCTATGTTAGAGTATATTGACTTAGGAGTCAAGTGAGATCACTTGATCATAGGTCATACTCATCGTTTGAGCTCAAAATGGGGTTACCATTTTTCGTTTAAGCATCTTGATGTATTCTCATCTTGTCGAGTTGCTTTAGCTCATGTCTCGGAGTAAAGCTTCTCTAAGATGGAATAACATACCTTGGTTGGTGGTGTTGATCATGTAGTTGAACTTGTGTGGGTTGCTCAAGGTTGATGTAGCTCATCAAGAGTTGGGAGCACCACTTGGAATTTGAGTTCATCTACCTACATGGGTTAGTTCTTGCAAGGAAGAGCACTTGTGTATCCAAAAATGACAATCATGAAGCTTAACATAGAATTTGTCAAAGGATATATTTGAATGGTTTCTTGCTTCCTTGTCTTCAACCACCTTTGTATAAAGACTTGGTGATGTAGAGATTGCTCAAGATGTGAGTAGCTTACAATCTCATGGAATTTGATTCAACCAAGTACCTACATGGGTTAGATAACATGCAAGATGCAAATATATCCAAGACATAAGATTTCATCATAAGAGAAATATCAAGAATTAGTCATAAGCTCATGTCTTGCATGTATCCAATGGAGTTTCTACTCCAAGTTTGAAGCATCTATGATGTTTAATTCTCCTCTCAACCTGCAGAACACTTTCTCATCAAGAGGTTTAGTGAATATAACCGCTAATTGCTTTTCGGTGCGGACATGCTTAAGATCAATGTCACCCTTAGCAACATGATCTTGAATGAAATGATGACGAACTTCAATATGCTTAGTTCGAGAATGTTGCACATGATTATGTCCAATTTTGATAGCACTTTCATTGTCACAAAGCAATGGAACATGTTTCACATATATCCCATAATGTTTAAGAGTTTGGGTCATCCAAAGTAATTGAGCACAACATGAACCAGCGGCAATGTATTCCGCTTCGGCGGTAGATAAGGATACCGAGTTTTATTTCTTGGAGGACCAAGACACAAGAGATCTGCCAAGAAATTGACAAGTACCCGAAGTGGACTTTCTATCAACCTTGTCTCCAGCATAGTCTGAGTCAGAGTAGGCAACAAGATCGAAAGAGGCCCTCTTAGGATACCAAATGCCAAAATTTGGTGTATGTATTAAGTATCTCACTATCCTTTTCACAGCCTTAAGATGACATTCTTTAGGAGCAGCTTGATATCTTGCACACATGCACACACTTAGCATAATATCGGGACGTGAAGCACATAGGTATAACAATGAACCAATCGTAGAGCGATAAACCTTTTGATCAACTGGTTCACCATCTTTGGTCAAATCAAGATGTCCACTAGTAGGCATGGGTGTAGACATACCTTTGCATTCTTGCATATTGAACTTCTTGAATAAGTCCTTAGTGTACTTCGTTTGAGAGACGAAAGTACCTTCCTTAGTTTGCTTGATTTGCAACCCAAGAAAGAATTTGAGTTCACTCATCATTGACATCTCAAACTTCTCCGACATTAGCTTTCCAAACTTCTCACTAAAATGAGGGTTAGTCGATCCAAATATGATATCATCAACATAAATTTGGCATACAAATAGTTCTCCATTAACCCTTTTAGTAAAAAGAGTAGAATCAATTTTCCCAATTTCAAATCTCTTTCCAAGTAGAAACTTAGTTAAGCATTTGTACCAAGCTCTAGGAGCTTGTTTAAGACCATAAAGAGCTTTGTGAAGTTTGTAAACATGATTTGGTTTCTTAGGATTGACAAAGCCAGGAGGTTGTTTAACATAAACTTCCTCCTCTTTTTCACCAATTAGAAAAGCACTTTTAATGTCCATTTGGTACAATGTGATATCATGGTGATTAGCATAGGCAAGTAAGATGCGAATGGACTCAAGTCTAGCAACAGGAGCATAAGTCTCACCATAGTCCATACCTTCGACTTGTGTGTAGCCTTGGGCGACGAGACATGCTTTGTTGCGAACAACTTGTCCATCTTCATCTTGTTTGTTGCGAAACACCCATTTGGTACCGATGATGTTGTGGTTGTTGTCGGGCTTCTCAACCAATGTCCAAACATGGTTTCTCTCAAAGTTGTGTAGCTCTTCATGCATAGCATTTATCCAATCCGGATCTTCCAATGCTTCTTCGACCTTCATAGGTTCAATGCTAGAGATGAAAGAATAGTTTTCACAAAAGTTAGCTAAATGAGTTTTTGAGCGAGTGATTCTCCCGGTTTGAATATCATTGTAGATTTGCTCGACGGATGGTCTTTAGCAATTCTTGCTTGAACTCGTGAAAGCTTTTGCTTGGTTCTTGGTTGAACTTCTTCTTCATCTTCTTCTTCTTATTCTTCTTGATCTTCTTCATTGTTGGCGTTGTCGTTCTCTTGTCGTGGTGGAGAAGGAGGTTGTTGACGTTCTTGATGCACTTCTCGTTTTCTTCATCTTGGTGTGTCCCACTTGTGGATGCTTCCGTATTGACTCTTGGTTCACCTTGTCGTGAAGTAGAAGCTTCCACTTGGACGGACGAGGTACTCTCCTTCACCTCCATTGGACGGACCTTGCCAATAGACATGTCTTGGATTGCTTCCGAAGGATCTTTGTCTCCTACATCAATTGGCAATTTCTCTACTTGCGAGCCGTTAGATTCATCAAACTTCACATCTACCGTCTCTTCAACCTTTCGGGTGAAATTGTTGTAGACACGGTATGTGTGAGAGTTTGAGCCATAACCTAGTAGGAAACCTTCATGAGACTTAGGAGCAAATTTAGAACGATGATGCTTATCAAGAATGTAGCACTTTGAGCCAAATACTCGAAAGTATCCAACTTGGGGTTTGTTACCAGTGAGGAGCTCGTATGCCGTCTTGCCGAGTAGCTTGTGAAGATACAAGTGATTTGTTGCATGACAAGTTGTCTCAACCGCTTCTGCCCAAACGTGCTTCGGCGACTTGTATTCATCAAGCATCGTTCTCGCCATTTTGATGAGCGTCCGATTCTTCCTCTCAACAACTCCATTTTGTTGAGGTGTGTACGTAGCCGAGAACTCGTGTGAAATCCCTTCTTCGTCAAGAAAGGTGTCCACATTTGCGTTCTTGAACTCCGTTCCATTGTCGCTGCGAACCTTCTTGATCTTCACTTCAAACTGATTTTGGGCCTTCCTAGCGAAGTTTTTGAAGATCTTTTGAACCTGAGATTTATCATCAAGAAAGAACACCTACGTAAATCTTGAAAAATCATCAACTATAACTAGACCAAAAGAATTTCCACCGAGACTCTTGTAAGAGTTGGGACCAAAGAGATCCATGTGAAGTAGCTCAAGTGGCCTCCTTGTGGTCATGATGTTCTTCACGGGATGCCTTCCTCCAACCTGTTTACCTGCTTGACAAGCACTGCAAAGTCTATCCTTATCAAAAATGACATCATTAACTCCAAGGATATGATTTCCTTTAATAAGCTTGTCAAGGTTTCTCATGCCAACGTGACCTAGTCGTCTATGCCATAACCAACCTTTTGAGGATTTAGCAATGAAGAAAGTTTTAGGTTGGGCCTTTTTAGTGAAATCAACAATGTAAAGATCACCTCTACGTATACCGGTAAAGACCATTTTATGATTGTCTCGACGAAACACTTGGCAATCAATTTCAGTAAATAAGACATTGAAACTAGCAAGTCTAGATACTGAAAGTAAGTTGTATCCAAGAGATTCAACGAGCATAACATTTTGTATGGAGCTATCATGTGAGATGGCCACCTTACCGAGGCCAACCACCTTACCCTTTGAGTTGTCACCGAAAGTGACATACTTTCGAGGACTATCATTATCAGCGAGCTCATGAAACATGTCTTTATCTCCGGTCATGTGATCGGTACATCCACTGTCAAGGACCCATTCCTTTCCTCCTGACATATATCCCCGAAGATTTGCCATAAGACCAAAGTGTCTCATTGCATCATCAAGATCAAAGTCACTTTCACCATCCTCTTCATAGTATCCATGTTCAACATCGTCATGTGGTGGATCAAATCCTAGAGAGGGTGATTCGTTAGAGTGAGTTTGACAATGATCTTGTCTATGAATTTTTATAGCTTCGGAAATAATATCACTAATAATACCAACATTTCCTTTGGCACGCATGAGGCTCGTAAGCTCAGATAGACGATCACCAAACATAGGATCACTAGTATTCATCTTACTCAAGGCAATAGACTTATGAAGAATTTCATCAAGATTTTTCAAAGAATAATCAGGGAATCGTTCCTCAAGAAATTTCCATATAGTGTAGGCACACTCAAGAGTAGGCAGTTTTATAATCAAGTTTCTAGGCAAGCCTCTAGTGATAAGATTAACAATTCTAACATTCCTAATCATGTCAATAGACTCATCAAGGGTAGGATGCATAGGATCAACACAAGGTGCACAACGACTAGCAATGTACTTGTTCAAAAGATATTGATTGAAAATTACAAGCATCTCAGTTTTCCACTCATGAAAATACTCTCCATCAAGAATAGGCACTCTATGTCTAAGACTCCCCAAAGTAGACTCATCCATCTTCCTCCAATGGTGATTAAACCAAGGCAATGGAGACCAATGCTCTGATACAACTTGTAGGACCTTGAGAAGAGGTGTCTAGCGGGGGGTGATTAGACACTAAGTACCAAAGTTGCAGTTTTTAACCCTTTTTTAAGTTTAAGTGGAGTTTAGGCACAAGTTTAACATTCACAACACATAGCAAGGAAGCATGCAAAGAGTATATGAGCAGCGGAAAATAAAGCATGCAACTTGCAAGAATGTAAAGGGAAGGGTTTTGGAGGATTCAAACGCAATTGGAGACACAGATGTTTTTGGTGTGGTTCCGATAGGTGGTGCTATCGTACATCCACGTTGATGGAGACTTCAATCCACGAAGGGTAACGGTTGCGCGAGTCCACGGAGGGCTCCACCTAAGGATGGCAATGGGTCGGGTTTGGATCGGGTTGAACAATATCAAATCCATATCCATATCCATGAAGACAGTCTTTGCCCGCCCATGAAAAAATCCATGGGTGAAAAATTATGTCCATGTCCAAATTCGATGGATATCCATTGGGTCCTCTCGAGACATATAAATAAGACTTAACACAATATTAACATAAACACTTCCATTCTTCACCTCGTGGCAGGCTAGGCTTCACTTATGGTAAATCAACATCCAGTAATAACCTAAGATCATTTAGTATTTTTTCTAACAGATAAGAATGATGAGTCATTTAAGGAGGAGATAAAAATAAGGGAAGGGGTGTTGGAGTATGTTTCGGAGGGGATTGACTGTCAACTTATAAATGTTACAATGGGGATTGTGTAATTTCTTATGCATGTTTTAGATAAAAAAAGTGTAAAATTGTCGTGGGAGATGTGAACGTGGGGCAGGGGTAGCAGATTTTTTCCCATTAAGTCATTCTATCGGATCGGGTTTGGGTATATCCATGGGTACAAGATTATATCCATGCCCTACCCACGAACAATAGGGTCGGGTTTGGGCGCTGCCCATGGACACAAAAGCATATGCAAACCCTATCCATTCGGGTCGGATATCCATGGATATCCATGTCCATGGATAAAATTGCCATCCTTAGCTCCACCCAAGAAGGGTCCACGAAGAAGCAACCTTGTCTATCCCACCATGGTCGTCGCCCACGAAGGACTTGCCTCACTAGCGGTAGATCTTCACGAAGTAGGCAATCTCCTTGCCCTTACAAACTCCTTGGTTCAACTCCACAATCTTTGTAGGAGGCTCCCAAGTGACACCTAGCCAATCTAGGAGACACCACTCTCCAAGAAGTAACAAATGGTGCGTTGATGATGAACTCCTTCCTCTTGTGCTTCAAATGATAGTCTCCCCAACACTCAACTCTCTCTCATAGGATTTGGATCTGGTGGAAAGAAGATTTGAGTGGAAAGCAACTTGGGGAAGGCTAGAGATCAAGATTCATATGGTAGGAATGGAATATCTTGGCCTCAACACATGAGTAGGTAGTTCTCTCTCAGAAATAGGATGCTGGAAGTGTAGGTTCAGTCTGATGGCTCTCTCCATGAATGAAGAGGAGGTGGAGGGGTATATATAGCCTCCACACAAATTCTAACCGTTACACACAATTTACCAAACTCGGTGGGACCGAATCAACAAACTCGGTCGGACCGATTTAGCAAATTTAGTGACCGTTAGGATTTTCGGTGGGACCGAAATGCAACTCAGTGGGACTGATATGGTTAGGGTTAGGGCATAACGTAATCTCGGTGAGACCGATTACACAAACTCGGTGAGACCAATTTTGGTAATTAGCTAACCAGAGAGTTGGTCAGGCAAACTCGGTGGGACCGATTACTCAAACTCGGTGGGACCAATTTTGGTAATAAGTTAACCAGAGAGTTTGCATTGTAATCTCGGTAGTACCGATTGCTCAAACTCGATGAGACTGATTTTGATAATGGACATACACAGAGAGATTACAATCCCATCTCGGTGAGACCGAGATCCCTATCGGTAAGACCGATTTGCCTAGGGTTTGTGGCAGTGGCTAAGACATCCAAACTCGGTGGCGCCGGATAGAAGGAATCTGTATGGCCGATTTTGGCTTTGGGTTTAGGTCATTTGTGGATGTGAGAAAGTAGCTGAGGGTTTTGGAGCATATCCCTAAGCACATGAAGCAAGAGGCTCATTAAGCAACACCTCATCCCTCCTTGATAGTATTGGCTTTTCCTATAGACTCAATGTGATCTTGGATCACTAAAATGAAAAATGAAGATTCTTGAGCTTGAAGCTTGAGCCAATCCTTTGTCCTTAGCATCTTGAAGGAGTTCCCACATCCTTTAGTCCATGCCACTCCACTGTTGAACTTGTCTGAAAAATACTAGATAAAAGTGTTAGTCCAACAAGAGATATGTTGACATTAATTACCAAAACCACCTAGGGAGCACTTGTGCTTTCAAGCACGACTCGGAGGCAACCGCTGAGGGGACGGGGGAGACTCCCCCCCCCCCCCGTGCAGGGCCAGTATCCTCCGCACCCTGCCGAACGATGACGAGGCCGATGCCATGCAAGAGGAAGAGGACTCGCCCGTGATCCTGAAGAAAGACAGGTCGGGGCTGATCTCCCGAGGGGCTACTCCTGCACAGGCACCGCCCGAGGCCGCCTCCAGCCCTTCTAGTGCACCCTCTTCTGCTTTTGGACCTCTCAAGGCTGCGCCCCGGGCCAAGAGGCTTACGGGCTTTAAGCTTGGCAAGAGGCTGGTGGCCTATGCCGCGATTGACCAGTAAGTGCTCCAACTCTGTCTTGTTCTTGTTTTTGCTGTCGGGGCTTGACATCCTTCATCACTTGGTTAGGCCGCCGCTTGCGGCGAAGAGGAAGAAGGGGGACACGGTGGCTCCGCCTGGGGCAGGCTCATCTGTTGTGGCCGCGCCTTCGTCCGTGGGAAGGGGAGGCGGTGAAGTTTGCACTTCCCCTGCCCGATTATCCTCGCGAGGCCAGGAGGAGTGCTCTGGCGGGGTGCCAGCCCTTGTGGCCCCGCTGACTCTGGAGGTGGCGGTGCCTGTTGCTACCGCTGAGGTGCCCAGGGCTCAGGAGCCCCCAGTCTCCCAAGCCGTGGTCACGATGCCACCTTCTCCTCCTGCACCACTGGTTCCGGACTCCTCTGCCTCCTCCATCGTCTTGGACCGCGCCCTTACCAAGCTGGGCCAGCTGCGAGAAGACCTTCAGGGCACCAACTCCCACCTGGTAGCCAGACGCCTGGAGCTGGTCTCTGGCTGGGTTCACTCTGATGCCTCTGTCCAAGTGGTGTTGAGTCGGGCTGGGCAGCTTCTGAGGAGGAGAAGCAAGCCACCACCCAGGCCGCAGCTACCCATGATGCCGCGCTGAAGGGCGCCACGGTCGCCCAGGACCGTTTCAAGGCGCTGGAGGCCGAGCTACAGAGTCTACGTGATTAGCTCACCAAGGAAGCTCGCGACTGCCAGGTGAAGGAGGAGGAGATGAAGGCTCTGGAAGACGCCATCGGGGACCGCGACACCGAGCTGGCCGCTAAACGCGGCCGGCTGGGGATGCTGGAGCAGAAGCTAAAGAGGGAGAGGGCCGAGCTAGATGCCAAGTGAAGGTCCTGGCTGAGGACCACGTGGTCTTCACGGATCATGAGGAGAGATCTTGCAAGGTGCTGAAGACGCTCTATGATGGTGGCCTGGAGAAGCCGCTGGCTGGGGCCAAGGACGGCCCCGCCCAGCTGCTTCCCTTCTTGGTCGAAGCGCTTGAGGAAGTCGTGACCGGTGTCGGCCCCATGGCCGAGGTTGAAGCTCGCGTCCTTTCTTCTGTGTTGCTGACGCGCGTCTTCAGCCATGTCTACCTTCGCGACCCTGGCGCCAACCTCGACGAGCTGCTGGAGCATGTGGATGACGAGCACTTTGCTGCTGCTGCTAAAGCCGTGAAGGGCCAGACGGAAGCCCTGCTGGCGAAGTTCCGCGCCTTTGCCATCGTGCCCAGGGCAGGTGCTGCTGATTCCGTGGCCTCGGGAGGTGGAGCTGATGGAGGTAACACCACCACAGAGGCGGGGCCCCTAGCGAATGACGGCGTTGCCCAAGGGTGATCTTCTCACGGCTTATTTCCTATTTTAACTCCTGCAATATGCACTGTGCCTCGTGGAGGCGTTTAAACTTGTGTTTGGTATCGCGAAGACAATTATGGTTTGTAATATTTGCTTCTAGATTTGCTTCGAGATTTTGCGGTTTTGCGGTTTCCTTCCTATTTGCTTTGTGTTCTACATCGGCAGGGCCCGGTCCCGCGCATACCTCAACCGCTGTTAGCCTCGACCGGATCACCAGGACGGAACCAAGGAGTGAGGGTCTACGTCACAAGTTAGGCTCCAGAGTCGCGATGCTCAAGAGTCCCCCTTGACGCGCAAATAGAAAATAGGGAGGGAGTGTAGGAGCAGATTTGTCATTCTAAGTCGGCAGGGCCCGGCCCCATGCATACCTCAACCACCATTACCCTTGTGGAACTAAGGAGTGAGGGGCTACATGACTAGTTAGGCTCCTGAGTCGCGATGCTCAGGAGTCCCCCTGGACGTTCAAACGGTCTTCATACCTTGGCTCCGCTCGGGGAGGGACGCACGACGACCAGGTCCGAGGGATCTGGCTGGGTAGCATGCGCTCGGGCGTGGCCCGGGCGCAGCCCCTGTGTCCAGCCCCCTCGTGTGACGCTCCCGAGGGGAGGTGTTGCGATGAGGCCAGACACTGAGCTCTAGGCTCCCTGAGGTTGATACGGCCGTGGGCCGCCCTTAGTTGTTTATCACCAGCGCGGAGCATAGCGCTTCCGTATGTGTACGAGCATAGCCGCTCCTCGGCAGTGTCGTCAGCCAGCACGGAGCATGGTGCTTCCACAGGTCCGTGGGAGGGGGGGCCCTCCAGGAGGAGCCCCCGGGGCGTGTACGGCCCCGCACTGACACATGGCTTGCATGGCAGGGCTGGACGAGGTGTATCTGGGCACTCGTGAGCCAGCGCGGGACTCACGAGGCCCTACCTCAAGGTGGGTTGCACCTGGTCTTGAGCCTTTGGCGGCTGTCGGTGTCAAAACCGGCGGATCTCGGGTAGGGGGTCCCTAACTGTGCGTCTAGGCGGATGGTAACAGGAGACAAGGGACACGGTGTTTTTACCCAGGTTCAGGCCCTCTCGATGGAGGTAAAACCCTACTCCTGCTTGATTAATATTGATGATATGGGTAGTACAAGAGTTGATCTACCACGAGATCAGAGAGGCTAAAACCTAGAAGCTAGCCTATGGTATGATTGCTGTTCGTCCTACGGACTAAAACTCTCCGGTTTATATAGACACCGGAGATGGCTAGGGTTACACAGAGTCGGTTACAATGGGAGGAGATCTTCATATCATATCGCCAAGCTTGCCTTCTAGGCCAAGGAAAGTCCTATCCGGACATGGGACGAAGTCTTCAATCTTGTATCTTCATAGTCCGGGAGTCCGGCCAAAGGTCATAGTCCAGCCATCCGGACACCCCCTAATCCAGGACTCCCTCAGTAGCCCCTGAACCAGGCTTCAATGACGACGAGTCCGGCGTGCAAATTGTCTTCGGCATTGCAAGGCGGGTTCCTCCTCCGAATACTTCATAGAAGATGTTGCACACAAGGATAGTGTCCGGCTCTGCAAAATAAGTTCCACATAACACCATAGAGAGAATAATATCCGCACCAATCTAATCTGCTGACGTATTCCGCAGTGTGACATCACGCCACGGCCAAGCCTTTATTCGAATCGTTGTACTGTTCCACCTCAGCGCGTTTAACGAGGTGGTTTCCTTGGCACGTCTTGTCAAAGCAGAGATCATGTCCCCTTATTCCGGGATTCTCATCAATACGGGCATGGGTAACCCAACCGTGCCTTTGGTATGACTCCCTAATTGAAAGCGAGTCCCAAACGGTTACGGGGAGGGCCCTTGGTATTCAACTCCTTTATAAAGAGACCAAGGATCGACTCCTTTCTTTTCAATCCAATCGAATCCGCCCCTCGCCTCGAGTTCCAACACCCAAAGCTCTAGTTTTAGGCTCTTCGGACCTTCGGCGATGTCCGGCTCCGACCTTCAAGGTCGGTGGATGCCTTCCTCCATTACGGAAGAAGACATGCGAAAGCTGAGAGATGCCAGGTATCTAACCGGCAAAATTTCGCATAGGCTGCCTGCTCAAGGGCAGGCCATTCCCACTCCCCAGCCTGGTGAGAGCGTGGTGTTTACATCTCACTTCCTTTGGGGGCTAGGCTTCCCGATTGATCCCTTCGTGAGGGGGCTTATGTTTTATTACGGGTTGGAATTCCACGACTTAGCTCCGGAGTCCATCCTCCAAATATCATCATTCATTGTCGTGTGTGAGGCCTTCCTCCATATTACTCCTCACTTCGGATTGTGGCTTAGAACCTTCAAGGTGGAACCAAAGATGATCAAGGGGCAGCACGCTGAGTGTAGAGGAGCTATCATAAGCAAGATGGCCGACGCTCCATGGCCCGAGGGCTCTTTCCAAGAAGAGTTCGGCTTATGGCAACGGGACTGGTTTTACATCACAACCCCCAGGGGCACCACATGGGTGGCGCCACCTGCTTTTCGCTCGGGTCCCCCACCACGGCGAGCATCATGGGTCAATGAAGGGCTTATCTGGGGGCCATCCAAAGACGTGCCCCTACTGCAGGACCGCATTCGAGATCTCCTA
This sequence comes from Triticum aestivum, assembly GCF_018294505.1. Classification (NCBI taxonomy): domain Eukaryota; kingdom Viridiplantae; phylum Streptophyta; class Magnoliopsida; order Poales; family Poaceae; genus Triticum; species Triticum aestivum. The sequence continues at coordinate 454,185,390 of NC_057801.1, forward strand.
GAAAGAGATATTAACTTGATTGTAGTGGTGCAAGTTATGCTGATTCGCCGCATGCTGCCCTACAAACGTCGCCCTCTCCGCCTGTGGGAATTTAATCCGGAGGGACCGCGAGTCCTCCAACATTTTATGGGCGTGACGCCCATGGAGATGTACAAATTGTTCTTCGGATCACAAGCAAGGTGTCCGGACTTGTCCAAGGACGCATGTCTAAGCTGCAATCGCCCGGATGCTCAAGTAAGTAGCCCCGTATTTGGACACGCCATCCGTATTTTCATCATAAAATTGCCCTTTAACTGAGCTATCCTTTGAATAGAAGTGGATAGCGAAGGCAAAGCTTATCAGGTGTCCAACCCCCCTGCCCAAGACCATGCCAGATCCCGTGTTAACCAGGATGCTGGAGATTATGCTTTCGGCAGAGGGCGAAGAGGGGAACCAAGGAGCTACCGCCTCCGTGAAGGAGGCTGTCAGGAAGGGAGGAATCGAGAATTGTCCCAACCTGGGAAAGAAAAGGACTGCCTTTGAAGACCCGGAGTGGATGACCTCGAAATGGGGGAAGAAATCTTCGTCAGAGGATCCGGCGCCGGAGAATGCCCCGGCCGCATTGCGCCCTCAAGGGGATCAGCTCTCCTACGAGCCGTAAGTAAAGAGAGGGGTTCCAAAATGAGTGGCATCCCTGTTTTATTTCTGAGGAAGATAACCGAAATATTACCTTGCAGTTCGGATCTCAACCCTTCTCAGCAGAGCTCGTCTTCAGGGGATCTTCGTCCGGAGATGATGGAGAGCGAAACGCCTCCCCTAGCTGCACCGTCTTACGAGGCAGGCGACCCCGAGGTGTCGTCCCGGAGGGTTTTTTCAAGTCCGGACCCTGAAAAAGGTCGTCAGGCTAGTCCGGCACCCTCTGGTGCACGGTTGGAGGGGCTGAGGGATCTGCTCGGGCGAGCGTTCGTCTCAGAAGAACACCGTATGTTGATGAAGACAGTGATAGGAAGGATTTCATCCGCGGAAAGTGGATTGTACGAGGCCGCCAGGAGTTTACTGACATGCTTTGAGGTACGTGAAAAGGTGTACCTTTTGGTAGAGCCGCATATATAAAATGCGCCCTGTATAAATAGTAGCCCCTGAGACTCTATGTGTCATCAAAAGTGATGGCGCACAAAGGATCATAACCCCAGGTGTAATATGTCACCTTTTTATGGAGGTGGTGAGGCGTTCGGTGGCTAGCCGGACTGATGAATCTGCCGAGCTAAAGCGGCAACTTGACGTGGCAGATGCTGACATCGCGCTTGTAAATAAGCGGCTAGACGAGGCACAAGGTATGCTCCACAAACATCTGATAAGAGGAGTTCGATGCTCGTGCCTTATAAGATATGTGCTTAATGTAGATGGTGCTGCTGCCGTGGAGAACATTCGGGCGGAACTTGCCCGAGCCAAGGAGCAAGCAAGGAAAAGTGATGCGGCTGCCGTTAAGGCGGCTGAAGAGCTAAAAGCCGAACAGGCTGCTCATAGCCAGAGCAAGAAAATGATAGCCGAGATAGCTATAAAATTGAAGGATGCTGCCGACCGCTGTAAATTTATCTAACAAGAAGATAGGGCGGCTCAGAAGGACCTTCAGAAGATCACTGCCGAGGCCAAGGATACTCGCTCTGCAATGAGAGCTATGAAGGAGGAGCTACGTCAGGCCGGAGATATCACGGCTGGAAAGCCCTATATGATGCGGATGAAGTTCGGGGATCCTAAGTATGCTCCATTAGACCGGCAGTGGAGTGCGGAAAACACTTATCTGGATTTGGCAGCGAGTGTGGCAGACGCAACCGAACACTTCCGAGGTCGAGGTGGCCATGAATTGGAAAAACTTTTTTGGTCGCAGTTCCACAATCCAGAACGCCCACTTTCGGTATGCGACCGTTTGGCCGCCTGGGCGGAGCTGAACAGGTTATCCGAACTCGCCATGAGGTATGTTGCGAGTCGTTTGTGGCCGGAAGAGCCAGAGCCAAAGAGTTATTTTAGCTTGGTGCAGCTGTTCCTTGGTTCGGTGCCGCATGTTGATGCAACGAAGAGGTCGGCGTGCATTGAGGGTGCACAAATGGCTCTTGCCCGTGTCAGTACATACTGGGTGGATCTGAAGGCCAATTTTGTTGCATCCCGGGATTCGGACGAAAGCCGAGTACCTGCCAAGCACTACTTTGAGGAAGTTCTTCCGGGTGCTCGTTTAATAGAAGTTCAGTGCTCGAAGGATGTTCTGTTCGAATAGCATGTGCTATTGTAAAAGGAATAATTTGATAGAATATAAAAGATTTTTATACTTGTGCTTGCAAGAATTATAATACCTCCTGTGCGGCCGTTAATGTATATGTGTATATAACCTGAAAGATGGTAGTCATTGGCTTCAGCCCCCATGCATATAATGCGGGGGTGTTCGTAAAAAGGCGCCTTTTCACACTTAATCCAACGTCTTGGTCCTACAAAGGAGGTGATGGCGCGGCGAACTAGGCAACCGAACTATAATGCTTTATCACTTTCACTTAGCCATAGGAGTTTGACAGTGGGGCTACTTAATAGCCCCTAGGGGCACCGCGCTCGCCCGAATTTGGGGCGCGTGTGTGCCTAACCGGGAAGCGGCCCTTCGTTAATGCAGAGGAATCCTAAAGATTCCGAGAGTCATCGAGTGGTTGACCAGTCTCTCGCTATATCATGACAGTCAGTTTTCGGCTTTCTCTACTGAGGTTCTCGCTTGGCCGAACCGGGGCACAATCGCAGTAGGTCTCCTGGTGCCGCCTTAGCTGATAGAGCGGAACGTAAGGCAGCAAAACACAGGAGCCGGGCAAACCCAACATTTGACCAAAGACATGATTCGGAGCTGATGCATATAAGGCCAAACTCGCGACGCCGAACACTCCCTAAGGTATTCGGTCTTTATGAATACGGGCCGAACCAAAGCCCTTGGTAAAAAAGCCCCTGGTGTCCAGGTATGCGCAAAATTCTAGCGTGGCCACATGCCAAGACGCCAGCCTCCTCCTCGGTTATAGCGAAAACCGGGGGATGTTGTCAACAAGAGACAGTAAAAAAGGTTTACGCAGGGTCTTAATTTGAAAAGAATCCTTAAAATGGGTCCCTTCTGCACGTCTGCGCCTGTGTCTCCGTTATGCCGTATCCTGGACGGGCGTAGCACGGTGTTCGTCTGCGAAAGAGAGGAACTTAGTAAAAAATAATCATGCGAGAAATCTATATTAAAATAAACAAAATATAGTACAGAGACATGAGCAAAATTGAGCCGTATTGTCTCCTGGCGTAAACACGCGGAGCCCCTTGTACAGGGTTATGCGGCTATTAAGCCTTTGTATGTTTACGCCGGACTCGTCGAGCCGTGTCCGGGATAGTAGGGCTGGATAAGTGTGCGGCTGTCCAGGCGGCCGCACCATTACCCGTACTTTGGGGATCAATTGATATTTCCCTTTAATGAGATGATGCCTCGTGGACCGGGCATTTTGAGTGTAAGGGATGCATAATGCGGTATTGCGTTAAAGCGGGCGAAAGCCTCATGTCCCAGTAGCGCTTGATAGCGACTTATGAATGGGGCGATGTGGAAGGTTAGCTTTTCGCTTCGGAAGTTGTCGGGTGAGCCGAACGTGACTTCTAACGAAAGGGAACCCATACTCTGGGTATCTGGGCCCGGCGTGACTCCTTGAAAGGAAGTGTTGCCATGGCGAATTATTGCTGGGTTTACCCCCAGTTTGCGGATTGTGTCCTGATATAACAGGTTTAGGTCACTGCCGCCATCCATAAGGACTTGTGTAAATTGGAGTCCGTCAATAATCGGATCCAAGACCAAGGCAGTCCAGCCTGCGTTCCGGGCCCCTCTGGAGTAATCCTGATGATCGAAGGTGATTGGTTGTAACAACCAGGGGCGGTGCTCCTCTGGGGCGGGCCGTATGGCACGTATCTTCGTATGCGCCGTTCTGTTTTTCCCTTTTGTCATCTGAAGTGAATTTACTGTTTTGACTTCTTGTGGGAACTTCTTTTGTTCTCCGGTGTTCTGCTTGTGGGGTGCGTCATCATCCTCGCTTGGTGTGTCGAGCCCCTTGTGTTCGGCATTGAGTTTTCCGGACTGCTTGAAGAGCCAACAATCTCTGTGGGTGTGGTTTGTAGGTCTCCCGGGAGTACTGTGGATTTGACATATTTTGTCCAGGATTTTGTTGAGGTTAGATAGCTCGTCCGTGTCATCTTTGGGGGGCGGCTTTTTCTGATTTTGCCGAGAGCTTTTGAATCCGGTATTGACTGCCGTGCTCATCGGGCTGTTATCCTTGATACGGCGATGTTCTTTGTTACGGCACGGTTTCCCGTTTCCATCTCTAAGTTCAGATGTACTCGGGTCGCTGGTGTTGCTTCTTGCCAACCAGCTATCCTCTCCTGCACAAAAGCGGGTCATGAGGCTTGTTAGTGCGGCCATTGTTCTTGGCTTTTCTTGGCCGAGGTGTCTGGCGAGCCATTCGTCTCGGACGCTATGTTTGAAAGCTGCTAGGGCCTCGGCATCCGGACAGTTGACTATCTGATTCTTTTTAGTAAGAAATTTGTTCCAGAGTTTCCGGGCTGACTCTCCGGGTTGCTGAGTTATATGACTCAGATCATCTGCATCCGTAGGTCGGACATAGGTCCCTTGAAAATTTGCCCGGAAAGCATCCTCGAGCGCTTCCCAACTTCCCATGGTGTTTTCGGGAAAGCTTTTAAGCCAATGCCGGGCTGGTCCTTTGAGCTTAAGGGGTAAGTATTTTATGGCGTGAAGGTCATCTCCTCTGGCCATGTGTATGTGGAAGATATAATCCTCGATCCAAACTCCCGGGTCTGTTGTTCCGTCGTATGATTCTATGTTTACGGGCTTGAATCCCGCTGGAAATTCATGATCCAGTACCTCATCGGTAAAACATAGGGGATGTGTGGCGCCCCTGTATGTAGGTGTGCCGCGATGTTCGGATATTTTTTGCGTTGCATTGCTCACTGGAGCTTGCTTTCTTTGCCCATAGATGGATTTGGTTGGACCGGTTTTTTGATGCGAATCCTTGGGCGGATCGCGTGCCGTATTGAGTGCGGCGCCCTTTGTCGCTTGAGATCGATCGTGGGGTCATCTATCCGACCTAGTGGCTTCCTTGTTTTTTGACTGTGGGGGCTCTAAGGCCTCTTCATCAAATTCCGGTAGTAATTTCCGCTTCGGATAGCTCTTTGTGTGATGACTGTTGTCGTACTTGTGTGCGGTATTGAGTACTTTGCCCCATCTGATTCTGAGTGCATCTTCTGCTGTTTTGAGCTTCTGCTTCTGCTTTTTCAGGCTACATGCAGTGGCAACAAGCCTTTGGTGGAGGTTCTGGTGTTCCAGCGACTTGTCCGGCGTGAGGTCGTCCGGACTATTATCTTTCCCAGGGACGGATTGTTCGGTTTGTCCGCCCTGTTTGGACGGTTGCTCGATAGCATGTTCGTCTTCTGTTGATTCGCCCTGCTCTATGGCTGGGTCTCTGTCGAGGTGGAGCTTTGCGCGGCGCTTGCGCCGCCGCTTAGATTGTTTTTCGAGGGAGCGATCCCTGGTTGCGCCCTTTTGATCCTCGTCGTTGCTTCTTTTAGGTGTGCCCACCATGTATACATTGTGTGATGGGGTGGCTTTCCAGTGCCCTATAGGTGCTGGTTCTTGGTCGTCTCCTTCATCGGCGTCCATGCCGTCGATGTCTTCGGAGTCGAAGTCGAGCATCTCGGTTAGATCGTCGACAGTGGCTACAGTGGGTGGTGGGTGGGTTTCGAATTTCTTTGTCGTCCGCATCCCAACTGTGCTGACCATAGTCCGGCCAGGGCTCTCCTGACAAAGAGAGAGACTTTAGTGAATTCAGGATATCGCCAAAGGGTGAGTGCTGAAAGACGTCCGCGGCGGTGAACTCCATGATCGGAGCCCAATTGGGTTCGATCGGAAGGGGTGCGGAAGATTCGGAGTCTGGAACGGAGTCCGGCACCTTGGAGTCACGGGCCTTGCAAAGGGCTAGCCTGGTATTTGGCTCTATCGCCGTAGAGATTGTGGCTCCTGGGGCGGCGTCCAACCGTCCATCCCCGGCTGGCGCAGTCAACTCCGAGCTAATGGTCGGAGCGGGCTCCTGAGCGGCGCTCTGGGCACTGTCCAGCGGCAGGGCTAGATCATGCCCATCGTGACAGTGCGGCGCGCTGGGCCGTGGCTCGAATCCGTCAAAGATCAAGTCCCCGCGGATGTCGGCCGTGTAGTTTAAGCTTCCAAACCTGACCTGATGGCCAGGGGCGTAGCTTTCGATTTGCTCCAGATGGCCAAGCGAATTGGCCCATAGTGCGAAGCCGCCGAATACGAAGATCTATCCGAGGAGAAAAGTCTCACCCTGGACCGCGTCGTGGTTGATGATCGAAGAAGCCATCAGGCCTAAAGGTGACGACACAGAGGAACTCTCAATGAAAGCACCAATGTCGGTGTCAAAACCGGCGGATCTCGGGTAGGGGGTCCCGAACTGTGCGTCTAGGCGGATGGTAACAGGAGACAATGGACACGGTGTTTTTACCCAGGTTTGGGCCCTCTCGATGGAGGTAAAACCCTACTCCTGCTTGATTAGTATTGATGATATGGGTAGTACAAGAGTTGATCTACCACGAGATCAGAGAGGCTAAACCCTAGAAGCTAGCCTATGGTATGATTGTTGTTCGTCATACGGACTAAAACTCTCCGGTTTATATAGACACCGGAGAGGGCTAGGGTTACACAGAGTCGGTTACAATGCGAGGAGATCTTCATATCATATCGCCAAGCTTGCCTTCCACGCCAAGGAAAGTCCTATCCGGACACTGGACGAAGTCTTCAATCTTGTATCTTCATAGTCTGGGAGTCCGGCCAAAGGTCATAGCCCGACCATCCGGACACCCCCTAATCCAGGACTCCCTCAGCGGCTGTGTCTTCCTGCGAGATGGTTAGATACAAATGCTCTACGTCCTCAGGTCCCGGCCCTCGAGTGAGCTCAGCCGCCGCTGGTATGCCAGGTCGCGATGCCGTGGACAAGGCCAGGGGGTGAGGGCTGGAGAGCTAGTAAGAGCTCCTGAGTCGCGATGCTCAGGAGCCCCCCTTTTAACGTGCAAGCGATTTGCATGAGGGAGAGAAGGCCCGTGGTAGGCAGCAGATGATAATCATAGGCAGGTTAAGCATGAAAGGCCAATCGACTTATATAAAAGCAGGAGGGATACATGCCACTTGTCAGGCCCGAGCGGCTTGGGGATGATGCAGCCCGAGGGGCACCCCCAGCGAGGTAAACTAAAGACATAAGCAAAACGGATACATGTCGCAGGGATATACCCACGCGACCTGGGAATGATGCAGCCCTGAGGGCGCTCCCGGCTGAAATGAACTCGAAAGATGTCACCTGGTACCATTGAAGAGGGGGTGTTGAAGTAGCTGAAGATGCACGGTGAAGAGGCCGACCCTCACGACCCACCGGAGCCCTGGGCCTTGATTAACCCCTATTGCAAGCATCCGCAACTACAAAAGAAGTATTAAGGTAAACCTAACCACAACATTCACTACAAAAAAAAGACACATCCGTGACATTTTGGGCCGAACGAAATTTTTTCTGTCATACATATGACACTTCTATGATGATAATTGTGACAAAACCCGGTATCATCATAGATGTGGTGGGCTCCTACTTCTATGACAAAAAATCATGACGGAAAATGGGCTTTTCATCCTGGGCGGGCTGGAGACGCAGCTGCATGACATTCGTTGGGTCGTCCATGACGGAAAAAACCATGGTAGAAGCGAGGGGGAGGAAAATTTTGGGGAGTTTCCGGTTACGGTGGGAGGTCGGGGACCGAGCGATACGCATTTCTATCGTATACGTATGCGCATATGGGCGAGGCGTTGGCTCTAACTGAACCTGAGCGAGGCGTTGGGCTCTAACTGAACCCAAGCGATTGCACTGCAGGCTATGCGTTACTGAACCCGAGCGATCGATCGATGGCTGTTAACTGAACACGATCGAGCGATTCCTTCGCTACTGCTGCTAACTGAAGCCGATCGATTGGATGAACAGTGAGTGTTGCAGGGGGGAGGGGTTGGATGAACTGTGAGCGGTGGCGTTGCCTCTGGATGAACAGGACCCCATGGTGTGGAGGGCTGGATGAACAGTAGACGGTGGAGGGGTGCCTGTGGAGGGGTGGTTGAACAGGACCCCGTGGTGTGGTGGAGGGCTGGATGAACAGTAGACGGTGGAGGGGTGCCTGTGGAGGGGTGGTTGAATAATAGCCGATGGAGTAGCACGCGGTGGAGGCAGGATGAACAGGAGCCCGTGGAGGCTGGAGGAGGTCGACGGTAGCCCGTGGAGGCTGGAGGAGGTCGGCGGTGGAGATGAACAGTATCCCGTGGAGTCCCGTTTTGCGGTACGCCACACCCCTCCCGATGAATAGGACCCCTGTTTCGACCGTAGCGCTCCAACACAAGTCCGTTTCGTCCGTTTTGCGGTACGCCACACCCCTCCCGATCAATAGGACCCCCGTTTCGACCGTAGGAGGTCCGTTTCCTCTGTTTTGCGGTACGCCACACCCCTCCCGATCAACAGGACCCCCATTTCAACCGTAGGAGGTCCGTTTCCTCCGTTTTGCGGTACGCCACACCCCTCCCGATCAACACGACCCCGTTCCAAACTTAGGAGGTCCATTTCCTCCATTTTGCGGTACGCTAGGCCTCGTTTCCATCGCTTGTTCCGTCCAAGCCCTCCCGATGAACACGACCACGCATTTCGTTCCGACCCAGCCGGTTGGCTCCTCATGAACACAACGACGACGTTGTTTCTCCGTTCCGACCCAGGCATGTACGTATGCGCGAGTAGGCGTTCGAGACCCTGCCCGTATGTACATAGCCGTATTTTCTTTCTTTCACCCTGGCCGCTGTACGTACATGTACATGCTACGTGCGCGCCTCTACTATGTCACGTGCGTGCCTCTACATCGACTAGTATATATGTATGTACACGTTCACGACCAGAATGACAACGCTACGTATGCTTTCACCAAGTGGGTCCCGACTGTCAGGCACTTCCTTGCGTGCAAAGATGTAGCTGGTGGGTCCCAGCAGTCAGGGGGGCGAATTGTTTTTGTTTGCCCAGACGCACTTCCTTGCGTGCAAAGATGTAGCTGGTGGGTCCCAGCAGTCAGGGGGAAACGTTTTTTCGTGAAATACGGTGGCCCGTCCGGTGGGTCCCCGCTGTCAGGTGGAGGAATATTTATTTTGCGCGTAATAAGGAGGCACTTCCTTGCTGTGGCCGTGGACCCAGCTGTCAGCCTCTCCACGTACAGTCCACGTCTGATGGAAGTCGTTCCTTGACCACGTTGACCACGCCGCGCCGAGAGCACTAGGGCTGTGGACGACGGCGAAGCCTAGGAAGGGGATGACGGGGAGCCGGGGAAGACGCGGCAGTGGAAGCCCGCGCGGAGAGGAGTCCGAGGGTTCACTTGTTCGGCTGCAGTGTGAGGCTGCCATCGCTGCATGGCCTGGCCAGCAGTGGGAATAGTAGGGGGCGGTGAGGCCTCCGCAGCAGCACATCCGGCCACATGAGGCAAGAGCATGCGACACAACCGGCGCTGCTTTGGGCGGCTGGAGCAAGAAGACCAGACGTTGAAGAAGCACTACGGCCGTTGGATGGACATTGTACGGTCACTGGAGCTAGAATCGTTTATATTGACTAAGTTGACAAAGCCCTCTATCCCCGTCAACTTAGTAGGCCCACAAGTCAGCCTCCCACCAAGGTGAGTCCCAGCTAGCAGGGGGTATTCATTTTTTTGTGCGTAATTAGGAGGCACTTCCGGTGGGTCCGAGCTGACAGCAGGGGGAATGTTTTTTCGCGAAATACAGTGGCCCATCGGGTGGATCCCAGCAGTCAGGGGCAAACGTTTTTTTCACGAAATATTGGTGGCCTGTCCGGTGGGTCCCTGCTGTCAGGTGGAGGAATAATTATTTTCCGCGTAATAAGGAGGCACTTCCTTGCGGTTGCCGTGGACCCAGCTGTCAGCCTCTCCACGTACAGTATTCTTCCGATGGAATTCGGTCGTTGACCACATTGACCACGCCGCACCGAGAGCACCACGGCGGTGGACCACAGCGAGGCCTAGGAAGGGGATGACGCGGAGCCGAGGAAGATGCGACAGTGGATGCCCATGCAGAGAGGAGTACGAGGGTTCACTGGTTCGGCTGTGCTGCCGTTGCCGCAGAATAACAGGGGGTGTGGGTGAGTGGAGTGGAGGGATGGCCTGGCCAGCTGTGGGAGTAGTATGGGTGTGGTGAGGCCTCCGCGGTAGCACAGCCGGCCATGGGAGGCAGGAGCAGGCGGCACGACCGGCGCTGCTTTGGGCGGCTGGAGCAAGAAGACCAGAGGTTGAAGAAGCACTACGATCGTTGGATGGACATCGTACGGTCAGTCGAGCTAGAATCGTGCATATTGACTAAGTTGACAAAGCCCTTTGTCCCCGTCAACTCAGTAGGCCCACTATACTGGGTCCCAGCTAGCAGGGGGGGTATTCATTTTTTTTGTGCGTAATAAGGAGGAACTTCCTTGCGTGCGAAGATATAGCTGGTGGGTCCGAGCTGTCAGCGGCGGTAACATTTTTTTCGCAAAATACAGAGGCCCTTTCGGTGGGTCCCAGATGTTAGGTGGAGGAATCATTATTTTGTGTGTAATAAGGAGGCATTTCCTTGCGTGCTGCCATGGACCCAGCTGTCAGCCTCTCCACGTACAGTCCACTTCAGATGCATGTCGGTCGTTGACCACGTTGACCACGCCATGCCGAGAGCACCAGGGCGGTGGACGACGGAGAGGCCTAGGAAGGGAATGACACGGTGGTAGGGAAGACTCGGAAGTTGTTTCCCAAGCGGAGGGGAGTACGACTGTACGAGGGTTTATTGGTTCGTCTGCCGTCGCCGGAGAATAACAGCAGGTGTGGGACTATGGGTGAGTAGAGGGATGGCTAGGCCAGCGATGGGAGTACGGTGGGGCGGTGAGGCCTGTGCGGCAGCACAGCCGGCCGCAGGGAGGAGGGAGCAGGCAGTCCCGCCGACGCTTGTTTGAGCGGCTGGAGCAGGAAGAGCAGAGGTTGAAGAAGCATGACGGCCGTTGGATGGACATCCAACAGTATACATGCCATCTGTGGAAAGCCTCAAATCTGTGGAAAACAACATACATCCCATCTGCCATTATTTGAAATAATTTACATCCCATTTGCTAATTCTTACGGGTTTTTTTGGAGCCCATATTCTTTTTGTTAGCATTACAGCCCATATTGTGTCCACGGTTAAAAAATTATACAAAATTTTGCATATGTCGGTGCGGTCTGAACTATTTTTAATCCCGAAATTTTGAGTCACATTCAGACTGATTTTAAAAATAAATGTATATCAATATAAAATCCAATAAATTGTCCACGCATAAAAATCAATGCAATTTAGAATCTCGAAATGAAAAAAAGATATTTGAAACTAATTGCCGGTTTGATGTGTTTTAAAAATGTAACCCATTTCTCATTACTGATAGGCCATTTTCTCGGCCAGCCAAATGAAGCTCTCCTCGTCTTGAAAGATTTGCAGCCCAACAGGCCTGATAAAGCGACTTACTTGATAAATCACAAAAAACTGGGCTAGCCATTTTTAGAAAGAAAAAAAAGCTATTGGGCTGGTCTGTGGTAAACATAAAAGAAAAGGCTATCTAGACAGGCCAGAGTGTCCCGCATAGCCCAGTTGACACCCTACTTCCGTCTCAAAAACAAATTAGATAAATTCCACTCCAATTATGGTGATTCATAAAAATGCCACTGCAATTTCCAAACTTTGAAAAATGCCACTGCAATTTTTGCAAACTTTGAAAAACGCCACTGCAGTATGCAAACTTTGAAAAACGCCACTCCATACTTTGAAAAATGCCACTAGAAATGGCATGAAATGGCATTTTTCAAAGTTTGGAAATTGCAGTGGCATTTCTCGGATACACCAGATATGGAGTGGCATTTATCAAATTAACCCAAAACAAAAATAACTGGGCGAGCTGCTGGGTCCCTAGTGTCAGCCGCTCGTTGTGCAATTCTCTCGTTTATTGGCTATGTTGACAATGGCATGGGACCCAGATGCCAGAAATCCACTAGGAGGAGCCATTTTTTTATTGGCTTGAAATAAGGAGGCACTTGCTTGCGTACTGCCATGACCTTGGCGGGTCCCTGCTATCACCCTCTCCATGTACAATCATCTCCTGATTGTGTACGCGTCAACTTGTTAGGCCCACAAGTCAGCCTCTAAACCCGTGGAGGACAAATAGAACCCATTTAAAAAAATAACAGCCCATTCCATACGTTCAAATGGAAAGTTTAACATTCAGAGCAAAGTAACAGGTCTGATCCACATATAGAGTACTGAACTTCCACGTTGACAACCATCATAGCCAAGTTAGCTATCTACTCCCACTAATACTCTAGTAGCGTACAAGTACTAACTTACACTCAGCTAACTAGATGATGCCGGCCGCCATCTGTGGTACACGCTAAACACCGGCACTGGCGTCCTGCGCCTTGCCTCGGACTTGCAAGAGGTGCAATAGGGCGCGTTGCTCGTGCGCGTTGGCCCTTTTCATGCCGGCGTGGTCCACCGAAGCTTCGGCTTCCAAGTCGGAAACCCACTTGATGAGTTGGTAGTAAAAATCGGCATCACGAACGCGTGCGTGCCTGACAGCCTCCAGGGCTATTTGCTGGGCTCCGGCCTCCACGTAGTCGGCCCATTTGCGGGCCCTCTGCTCGTGACTCAGAGTGTCGGTGTGCTGCTGCTCCATGTCCCGCTGCCGGCGCAAATCGGCGATACGCTGCTCCTCCGCCAGGCGGTCGCGCTCCAACAACTCCTGCTCCTCTGCCATGCAGTCGCGCTCCAACAACTCCTCGATCTCCGCATTGCCATCTAAAGACAGATAGAATGCCTCCTCCCTCCGTCTGCCTTCTGGTGAAAAATCGAACACTAGTTTCGGCGGTGACCGCCTCCGGCGATGCCTACCACGGACAGGCGGGGGCATGGCGGACGTGGCGAGCGGCATCGGGCCAGTGGGGGCTTATGAGGATATGGCGAGTTGGGTCACGGTGGCACCGGAGAAGGCCGTGAAACAGTACTTATAGGGGGAAGGTAGCGCGACGGTCATCGTAATTCAATGCATAATGGCTTAGCGCGCCAGCTTGCCGTGGAAAACTAGAGAAACTGAAATTTTGACTGTGCCGTCCCGTCCCATCTGGGTTGCACGCCGGCATGGCGGTCAAACGAGTGCACTCGAATCATCTCCCTCCTTGTCAATAATGATTCCACGGATTTATAAAGCCTGCAACAATTAAAGCATATCTTTTTTCGCATCAGTTGACTCCCTTAATTACGGCCGGCTGCATGCAGGCACTCAGAATCGCTCGCAAGCAGTACGCGAAGCAGCATGCAACGAGTCGCAGTCGAGGGCACGCATGCAGCCACTTAAATCACTGGAATTAATTAGGCTTAAACTTCTGCATGCCGTTAATTATTTCCATGCCTTGGTCTTGCTGCTTTGCTTACGGGACTAATAAACCCGGACGGAGGGAGTACCTTGGTTGGTGAGAGGTTTAAATTAAGCCCTGCAAACCGGAAAGGAGGTACTAGTACGTGCGTGATCCGCTATTTATTCGTGTAGGATCGAGTAGGTCGTTTCTTGAATTGAGCCCTGCAAATCGGAAAGGAGGTAGTACGTGCGTGATCTGCTATTTATCCGTGTAGGATCGATAGTGTAGCTTGTCAGTTTCTTCAGAGGTAGGCATTTTTATCCGTGTAGGATCGATAGTGTAGCTTGTCAATTTCTTCACAGGTAGGCATTTTTATTCAAAAAACTGCCACTTCGCATCTTGCATCGCAAATAAAACTGCCAGGAGCGCATTTGTAGGCTAGCTAGTGATCGATCAGTAACTTGTAAACACTGAGCGAACAGAAATAAGTAACTGTTAATGCATCTCAATGATTCACAGATCATATACAAATATGTAGCTCCAAAAGCAAATATCAGCCACTTCGGATCTTGCGTCACAACTAAAATTAACTAGTACGATTCCCATACATAAGATCAACATGTTAATGCATCTCAATGATTCACAGATCATATACAAATATGTAGCTCCAAAAGCAAAGATCTAGAAAAAACATCTGTTCTTCCTACTAACATGGATGCTTCTCTTGGCCAACATTCAGTACAGACTGAAAGACAAATTTGTTTGTGAAGTCTACAATTCCTCTTGCAAACGTAAGTGGTTTCACCAATAGCTGGAACCATGAGAATGACCACACATGATGGAGGAACATCCACTGCAATATGATTTGGTCTTCTCTCAATCACACCGCGAGACTATTTTTGGAATACAAGCTATAACTTAGGCAAAATGACGCCCATTGTATAATCAGACCACAGCAATGAAGCACCAACTGTTGGCCAGTAAATAGTACAGTACTACTTTTCTGCAGTCCATGAAGTGACTATCCAATCTTTGTGTCTATTTTCAAATGGCACTGCATGCAGTGACTATACTATTATCTTGTGTAGTTCAACCAAAATTGCGGACACTTTGTTTGTTTGCCAAATAGCAACGGGCAGACATCTCTGTCTGCACAAATATCAAGCAGCTAGTAAACATATCAAGCAGCTAGCAAACCACTAGTATTACTATCTAATGACAGTACAAAAAGAGTAGCAAGATAGTAGCAAACCATGTACCTTCGTAATGAACAGCTCATAGTGCCACCAATTGGATATAAAGGTTTGGAAAAAACGATGCTCCTAATGTTGAACTAGTTGGACTTTTTGTGCAGCTCCACTAAAATTGAGCATCCCTGTTTGCATAGATATTGAAAGTGTGATTACTATAAAAGTGGCACTAGTTGAAGCATAGACTCACAAATATAAGCATTCCAATTTCTTAATGGGAAAAGGTAGCAATACTGTTTCTAACAACATGTTTGAAGGAATAAATAAAGCAACAACGGCTAATGTCAGGAAGGCGTACATAGTTTTTTCTGAAAAACTGAGCCATTCCTGACCTTTCCTCTTCTTTTAAGAAAATTTTGTGCAGTTCTACTAAAATAAAATTGTTGGGTTCTACGGTAGGGTGCGTCGACTGCAAATATAAAATTCCTACGCATAGAACAACCAAGAACCTGCTACGGGAGATGCATCACAGATCGTTACCACTAGACGCGCAGTGCCGTGCAGCGGAAGAAGAGTTGGGGCAGCGCGTCCGCGTGGATCGTCTCCTCCTCGTCCGATCTCCCTCCAACAGCCGGTCGTCCGATCCCACATACAAGTTCGTTGGAGCGGCGCAAGTGGACCGCCTCTAACGGTATCCGCGCGTGCAGGAGGAACACCGTGCGGCGGACTGCTAGGTCCGATCACATAGTCGGCGGGGAGTGGAGGTGGCTATTCGCAACACATGCAAACCCTAGTCGCAACGCCGAAGTGATCAACCAAATAAGTGCGCTGCACCTCCACCTTATATAGGCATCCGTCGCGGGCTCAACACTTGGGCCTCGCACGGACCCTAAGGCCCAAAGTCTACTCGGTCATGTTCCTAGTCTAGTTTGGATCACATCCGACCAGTGTCCTACGAACCGACCTCGTAGGTTCCTTCCCTTAAGCGCGCAACCCCTTAGGTTCAAGTCAGCTTGGTCACAGTTCGGATCACCTCCGACATGCACGGTTGGTAGCGGCTTCTAGCAAGGCGTGCCCACCATCAAGCAGACTATGAAGCTGGTTAGGCGAACCTGTACAACGTGCCACACTTCTGTTCCCTTTGCCGCACGATATATGTTGTCGGGCTCAAGGCGAGATTGTCATCCTTGTGCTAGCCCGACCTCTTTGTCGTTCCAGTGATACTGACCACAAACTGGATTATCTCATAATCCCTGTCGCATGGCCATGCTTATCCCTGTCGGATCACACGAGGGGCCCAGAGTATATCTCTCCTTATCGGAGGGGCAAATCCCATCTTGCTTGACCATGTCTCGCAGCATGGGACTAGACAAACCCGAAACCTACCTTTGTAACTACCCAGTCATGGAGTAGCGTTTGGTCAGCCCAAAGCAAGTCTGTCACCATCTCGAGTACATGCGTCAGCTCAGGTCTTAGGACATAGAACGTACGTTGTACTAGAGACTCACAGATGACATATCGCTGCGTCTCATATAGTTGGGTCTGTCCGATTCGGACCTTATCACGACTCGGATCCGACTACGTCGAGTCCGACCAGACCTTTCCAAGTCCATATTATACGGTTAGCATCCAATGCTCCATGGCTAGTGAGACCAAGCCATCGACCGTGTCATATGCTAGTCTAGTCGGCTACGCGTCCACACAGCCCTTTCGACTAGGGGCCTTTTAGGACAGTCATCATACAATGCATAGTCCCACAAACAAGTCACGTACTTGCTGATACACATCATTGATAATGTCCAAGGACTATCTTTATTCATAAACACATAGGAAATATCATCATACATGATTGCCTCTAGGGCATATCTCCAACAGCCTCCCACTTGCACTAGAGTCAATCAAATAGGCATCGAATGCCCATATCTCTAATGTGCCCCTCATGCTTGGGTTGTGGAAGCAGCTTAGTCAACGGATCTGCAACATTTGCATCCGTGTGAATCTTGCATAACTCTACATCAACATTCTTTACGATCTTTCATATCAGGTGATATTTCTGATGTATATGTCTGACCTTGTGGTGATTCCTCAGCTCCTTGGCTTGTGCGATGGCACCAGAATTATCACAATAAAGGTCCAACGGTTTCACCGAGGCTGGGAAAATACCAAGACCATCTAGAAAATGCCGGATCCAAACACCTTCCTTTGCAGCTTCACAAGCCGCAATGTATTCGGCTTCTGTGGTAGAATCGGCCACCGTATCCTGCTTGGAACTCATCCAGTGCACTGCTCCTCCATTCGGGACGTACACAAATCCAGATTGTGATCGACAATCATCTCTATCGGTTTGGAAACTAGGATCGGCGTAACCCCTTACGATGAGCTCTTCCTCACCTCCATAAACTAGGAACATCTCTTTAGTCCTTTTCAGGCACTTCAAAATAGTCTTTACCGCTGCCCAGTGACTCTCACCTGGGTTTTCCTGGTATCTACTTGTTAGGCTTATTGCAAAAGCAACATCAGGCCTTTTACATATCATGGCATACATGATGGATCCGATTGCCGAGGCATACGGAATCCTACTCATCCTGCTTCGCTCATCAGATGTCGAAGGACTCTGAGTCTCGCTTAGCCTTATACCATGTGAGAGCGGCAAGAACCCTTTCTTCGCCTCACTCATGTTGAACCGCTTCAACACTTTATCTATGTACGTGCTCTGGCTTAAGCCGAGCAGCCTCCTCAATCTATCTCTATAGATCTTAATGCCTAAAATATAGACTGCCTCACCAAGGTCTTTCATCGAAAACTTGCCATTCAATGACTCCTTGACCGAGTTTAGCATCGAAACATTGTTCCCGATCAATAGTATGTCATCCACATACAAGATCAAAAACATTATCGAGCTCCCACTTAACTTCTTGTATAAACAAGAGTCCTCTTCGCTTTTGATGAAACCGAGACCAATGACGACCTCATCAAAATGAATGTTCCAACTCCGAGATGCTTGCTTCAACCCATCAATGGATCTCTTGAGCTTGCATACCGTACTAGTGCTAGTCGGATCGACAAAACCCTCGGGCTGTATCATATACACGTCCTCAGTTAAATTTCCGTGAAGGAAAGCCGTTTTGACATCCATCTGCCATATCTCATAATCGAAATATGCAGCTATAGCTAGTATGATCCTCACCGATTTTAGCATTGCTACCGGTGAGTAATTCTCGTCGTAGTCAATTCCTTGAACTTGTCCATAACCCTTAGCGACAAGCCGAGCTTTGTGGATCTGAACATTTCCATCCACATCAGTTTTCCTTTTAAAGACCCATTTGCAACCAATGGCCGTTACGCCAGGCGGCGGATCAACCAAGTCCCAGACTTGATTCTCATCCATGGACTTTAACTCGGATCTCATGGCCTCCAGCCATGCTTCGGAATCTGGGCTCACCATCGCTTCCGCATACGTGGTCGGCTCGTCGCTTTCTAGCAACAATACATCACGCACTCTGCGCAATCTTTCCGACCTCCGTGGTTTCGGTGCCGCTTCCACTACTAGTTCCCTAACTGACTCCGGTATGATCTCATCACCAGCCGAGCCGTCCCCGAGTGGTCCTCAAATTTCTTCGAGTCGAACCGTCCTCCCACTGGCCTCCCGACTGAGAAACTCTTTCTCAAGGAAAACCCCGTTCCGAGCAACAAACACTTTGTTCTCTTCCCGGTTGTAGAAGCTATATCCCAAGGTTTCCCTCGGATATCCCACGAATATGCATTTATCCGATTTAGGTGTAAGCTTGTCTGACATAAGTCGCTTGACAAATGCTTCTATCACGCCCAATATGTGATACTATCCTAAAGAGACTCGAAGGTCCCACCAAGGATAGAACCGCATATTGAAACGCTTTGCAAGGTGGATATCATTACATCAACATTACATAATAGATGGGGATACATACAAGAGGCATACAATGCCACACGATTACAACATCAATACATCATACATAAGATCAACATCTGAACTACGGATGAAACACAAACAGAAACTCAAACGACATCCACCCTGCTAGCCCAGGCTGCCGACCTGGAACCTATCCCCTGATCGAAGAAGAAGCAGAAGAAGAACTCCAAAACAAGTAAACATCGCTCTCGCGTCATGATCATCGCATAACCTGTACCTGCAACTGTTGTTGTAGTAATCTGTGAGCCACGAGGACTCAGCAATCCCATTACCATGGGTATCAAGACTAGAAAAGCTTAATTGGAAAGAAAGGGGTAAAGTGGTGAGGTTGCAGCAGCGACTAAGCATATATGGTGGCTAACATACGCAAGTAAGAGCGAGAAGAAAGCAAACGGAACTGTCGTGTAGCTAGCAATGATAAAGAAGTGATCCTGAACTCCTACTTACGTCAAACATAACCCAAAATCGTGTTCACTTCCCAGACTCCGCCGAAAAGATACCATCACGGCTACACACGCGGTTGATGCGTTTTAATTCGGATCTGGTGTCAAGTTATCTACAACCGGACATTAACAAATTCCCATCTGCCACATAACCGCAGGCACGGCTTTCGAAAGTTTATACCCTGGAGGGGTGTCCCAATTTAGCCCATGATAAGCTCTCACGATCAACGAAGGATATACCTTCTCCCAGGAAGACCCGACCAGTCTCGGAATCCCGGTTTACAAGACACTTCGACAATGGTAAAACAAGACCAGCAAAGCCGCCCGATGTGCCGACATATCCCGATAGGAGCTGCACATATCTCGTTCTCAGGGCAACACCGGATGAGACTAACTACGAGTAAAACCAGACCTCGACTTTCCCCGAGGGGGCCCCACAGGCAGCTCAGTTCGGACCAACACTTAGAGAAGCACTGGCCCGGGGGGGGACTAAAATAAAGATGACCCTTGGGTTGGCCGACCCAAGGGAAGGGTATAGGTGGTGGTGAGGCAAATGGTAAAACCAAGGTTGGGCCTTGCTGGAGGAGTTTTATTCAAAGCGAACTGTCAAGGGGGTCCCATAAATCACCCAACCGCGTTAGGGGCGCAAAATCCGGGAACATAACACCGGTATGATGGAAACTAGGACGGCAAGAGTGGAACAAAACACCAGGCATAAGGCCGAGTCTTGCACCCTTTACCAAGTATATAGATGCATTAATTAAATAAGAGATATTGTGATATCCCAACATAATCCTGTCCACCATGGAGCAATCTTCAACTTCACTTGCAACTAACAACGCTATAAGAGGGGCTGAGCAAAGCGGTAACATAGCCAAGCAATGGTTCGCTAGGAAGGGTGAAAAAGGTTTGAGGATGACATGGCAATTGGTGAGGCTTGAGCAACAAGAGATAGGTAGCGTGGCAAAGCGATAGATCGAAGCAACTAGCATAGCAATAATAGTAGTGAGATCCAGGGTAGCGGTCATCTTGCCTGAAATCCCACTAGGGAGAAGAACGAGTCCATGAAGAAGACGAACGGGAGTAGTCCAACGAATCCTCACAATCGCAACATTATCGGAACTAAGAAGCAACACCGGAAAGAAACAAACAACATGGTAAATGCACAAGCATAAACATGGCATGATGCACAAACAAGTATGATGCATGTTCGGTTTAATGAGGCATGGCATGGCAATATGCAACAAACAATACTACGAGTTAAGTGTAGCTCAATATGCAACGAGTTGCATATTGACAAAACACCACATGCAATTATTTAGTTTGATCTCGTTTATGCTACCCAACAATATTAAAGGTTATTAAACATGGCAAGGAGTGAAGCATAATAAAACTACCTATCTAGGCAATTTAAATGAGGCAGGAAACAACAAACAACAATTCCGGAAAATCCACATATGCAAATTATGAATTTGGTACTGTTCTGCCCTAAACCATATTTTAGAGTTGTTAAACATGCAAGATGAGTGCACCAAGTTAATCTATGCATTTTTCCACCCCATTTACATATAAAGTTTATTTAAAACCGAGCTACAGTTATTTAGTTATGAAATAAATCATTTTAACATGTTATTTATGCAAAATAATAGCAAAGAGCAGGTTAAACATGTTTAACATGGATGAAAGTTGCAGATTATGAAAGTACAAGAAAACTGAGCATTTTACACATATGACATGATCTATTTGGATGCATGGACATTTAGTTATGAGAATTTTAAAATGATGGCATTGATGTGAATATGCAGAAAATGAATAAATGCTAAAACACATGGGACAGGGAAA
The DNA here is from genome assembly GCF_018294505.1 of Triticum aestivum. Lineage (NCBI taxonomy): Eukaryota > Viridiplantae > Streptophyta > Magnoliopsida > Poales > Poaceae > Triticum > Triticum aestivum. The sequence continues at coordinate 454,206,338 of NC_057801.1, forward strand.
AAATATACACGGGCCGGATTCAATGCACGGTGCAAGCCCAGAAGTGGAATTGACCCAAGCGGCTGAGTGTGTGCGCATGCCAAAGAAAAATAAAAACAGAGGGGTGTGCTAGGTTTTGAACCCAGGATCTCCTGCAAGTTTGGCAACGGGGTCAACCAGTTGGGATAGGAAGCATGTGTGACAATGGATGGTCTCTCGAGCTGATCTGAAACACGAACAGATAGCAAAAATGAAAAGGATTAACCAAAATAGAGGGGCCTGGGACTCGAACCCAGCACCTCTCGGTTGAACCACTGTGCTAGAATGGTGATTGTGATACGAAGGGAGATCGGCTGCAGATTAACCTATTGTTCTGTGGCGAAGGCCGGGGCTTTCTTCTACATGGCGGACGACTGTTTCTCGTCGGCGACAGGAACAAACAGCGGCGACTGCTGCGGCTTCCAAGCGCCGGCGGGGGGTGAGGAAAGGGCCTGCGGTGGGATGTGTGCATGATGTGCGTGCTATGCAGGAAGGGCGCATGGGTGTGAGGAGCTCGAGCACCTCATCCATGGCGTATAGGATGCAGTCGGCAGATGCAATCGGGGCAAGGCGAGGCCCTTGCGCGTGCACTCGCATGCGTGGGTGTGTACGTGTGTGGAGCAGAGCATCACGCCAGGGGCTACGGGCACGTGTGGTGGAGCGACGATGCGAGGGTGTGCATGCGCAAGGGGCCGAGCAGAGGAGCTAATGAAGCTGCAACCCTGGCGCTCATGGAGATCGAACTCCTGCTTGTGTCGACCAGGACCTAGAGGACGAAAACGAGCGCTAGGTAAGGCCAGGAGGGTGAGGAACTCACGGTGGGTAGGATGGTGTAGTCGATCGTGCTCGGGGACGAACGGAGGCGACGAGGGAAGGCGATGAAGGAGCTCGCTGAACTTGGCATTCCTCTGATCCGTGAAGAAGACGAAGCAGAGGAAGAAGGGGACGCCGTGGAAGAAGACGATCGGGTCTAGGGGAGTCGCTTGGAGATGTTTTGGGAGTCGCGGTACTGCCACGGGGAAGACGACGACCAGGCGATGCTGGCTATGCCAGGCTCGAGCTTAGCTCGGCTGGTCATGGCGATGGCGACGGCAGGGGCGTTGGGAGCTTACCTCGGAGGCGGGAGGAGACAAAAGAGGGGAAAACGGAGCGAGGAGGAAACCCTAGGGTTGGGGCAGGATTATATAGGAAGAAGGGAGCAGCTACGGCCGTCGAATCGACTGGACTGCCGACGTGGAGGCTCTGGATGTCCTGCCGTACAGGGAGAAGACGATGAACAGAGGAGCGGTGCTGGTGGGCTGGATTCGAAAGGGTAAGTGAGGTGGCTTGTTGTAGGTGGGCTGGGGAGATGGGCTGCTGCTGCTGGAGCTAGGCTCTCTCTCTTGCTACATTTCTTTTCCTTCCTTTTCTCTTCAGACAGAAATCTTGGAAGAAAAGAAAAGCAAGGGAAGATACGGAATTTGGCAGGGATGAAGATATTAATGGAGTCCTGGAAATATGCACAATTTGAATAAATTGCTTTGGCCATTTTTAAGGATATAAAAATAATTCAAGTTTGAATTAAATTCAAACTTGAGCCATTTTTGAACCCAACCAAAACATCTTCAAATGAGCTGAAAATTGGGAGAGAGGGTGTAGGCATGGTGCACTAGCATTATAAAAAGAATGAACATTAATGGGGCAGGGAAGAACTCGCTTGCATAAAGAAGTAAAAGAAGAGGAAGAATAAGGTGATGGTGCAAGGCTAGGTCTGAGAGGGATAGCAAAGGGGTTGATACATACGACATGAAAGTAACATGTAACATAAGGATGAATGCAATGCACATAATGCTATGAGATGAGATGCATGGCATGAACAAAATGCAAAACAAACAACAATAAGCCAACCACGAAGGAAAATATCATATCGCCTCTCCGGAAAAGGCAATAGTTGGAGTTATGAATATGGAAAGTTGCATCCGGTGTGTTACAGCTTCACAACCCCAAATCTTTAGAAAAGACAAACTGGGACTCTTCCCGGTCCACATCTCATGTGGTGTCTTGTCTACGGATTTTGATGGTACCCTATTAAGTGTGAAAGCTGCAGTTTCTAGAGCGTATCCCCAGAATGACGAGGGTAAATCCGATTTGCTCATCATTAACCGGACCATGTCCAACAAGGTCCTATTCCTCCGTTCCGACACGCCGTTTCTCTGTGGCGTACCCGGAGGTGTGAGCTGAGGTATTATACCTCGACTTTTCAGATGATCATCAAACTCCTGGCTCATGTACTCACCTCCACGATCAGATCGTAGAAGTTTTATAGTCTTGCCGAGCTGATTCTCAGCCTCGTTCTAAAACTCTTTGAACTTTTCAAAAGTTTCTGACTTGTGCCTCATCAAATAGATATATCCATATCTACTCAAGCCGCCGGTAAAAGTCACGAAGTACTGATAGCCACCTCTGGCAGTTGTGCTCATTGGACCACACACATCACTGTGTATAAGCTCCAACAGCTCGGATGCCCTCTCGCAACTCTTTGCGAAAGGAGACTTAGTCATCTTGCCGAGCAAGCATGATTCACATGTCTCGAACGACCCGAAGTCGGACGAAGTTAGGAGCCCATCATCATGGAGCTTCTTCATGCATTTCAGACTAATGTGTCCAAGCCGGCAATGCCAGAAGTATGTCGTATTTATCTCATTAGGCTTATGCCTCTTGACATTCACGTTATAGACCGGTTCTTGTTCTAGATTCAATATAAATAGCCCATCAATAATGGGTTCATAGCCATGGAGCATACCATTCAAAAATATCGAACAACCATTGTCCTTTAAATTGAATTCATAACCTTGACTCATCAAACATGAGGCAGAAATAATGTTCCGACTAAGTGCAGGAATGTAATAACAATTATTCAATTCCATAATGAATCCAGAAGGAAGCTGGAGCTGCATCGTGCCGACCTCCAACGCAGCAACTCTTGCTTTGTTGCCGACCCTGATGTCAATCTCCCCTTGTGCCACACGCCTAGTTCTTACCATCCCCTGCATCGAGTTGCAAATATGAACAACCGATCCGGTATCAAATACCCAAGAGCTACTAGGTGTGTCAGCAAGGTAAATGTCTATAACATATGCAACAAGTGTACCTTTGCCTGAAGCAGCATTCCCGGCCTTCTTGCCATGCTCTGCAAGCCACTTGCTACAGTTCCTCTTCCAGTGACCGGTCTCCTTGCAGTGAAAGCAAACGGTCTCCGAGTCCGGTCCAGACTTTGGCACAGCGGTGGAGGTTACCGTCTCCGTGCCCTTTGCCTTAGCCTTTTTCTTGGACCAACTCTTCTTGAACTTAGCCGATTTCTGCACCATCAACACTTGATGTGTGCCTTTCTTAATATCCTTCTCTGCCACTTTGAGCATCCCATGCAATTCAGTGAGCTTCTTATCCATGCCATGCATATGATAGTTCGAGATGAACGTCCCATAGCTAGGCGGAAGAGAACCTAGAACAGCATCAGTAGCCAGCTCATCCAAGAGCAGGAAGCCCAAACGATCCAAAGCTTGCACATATCCGATCATCTTGATCACATGTGAGCTCAGTGGATCACCTTCCTTCACCTTGCAATCCATCAAGGATCGCCAGACATTGAACCTTTCGGTCCTAGCCTCAACATTTTCGAAATGTTGTTACAAATCGGGCTCCATACAAGCCAGCATCAGACAGATGATCTCCGTTGATTCATCAATGAGTTTCTGGTAGGCATTCTTAGTTGTGGCATTAGCATTATTGGCAGTCTCCTCTGGAAGCGGATCCTCTAGAACATGTTCCTTTTATCATGCTTGAGAACAATTCTCAGATTTCTATACCAGGTGGTAAAGTTTATTCCATTCAGTTTATCCTTTTCTAGAATTGATTTCAATGCAAAGTTGGGTTGAGCAGGTGGTGCCATTGATCTACAACAGAAAATATGCAATCACTAAGCAATGTGTTTATGTAGAGTAATTCGCCTAAACAGAAATACTCCCACTAAAGTTGGCATCCCTCCACAAACTCTCGGTGATTCAGGATCTGACTAGCGCATGCGACTAGTGCGCTTTAGCATCGCTGCTGGCCTACATACCTATCCGGTAAGCAACTCCTTGCTAATCGTATCTCTATACGACTCCTGTCGGTCGGGAAGGTATCTCATACCCCGGCTCCCAACCTTCTTTGCCACAAGGCCCAAAACCGTTTTGATAGCCTTGTCAAGTTAACCTGATGCAGTGCAAGTCCGTGTCTGACATGAACCCTTCAGTTCAAGGACATCCGGCAGCACCCCAATTTTATGAGCCCACTACTAGACGTACTTGATGTGTGAAGGTGAAACATCGGGGATGGCAATTAGTTTGATATTCACGAGGGATCTTTCTACCATTATAACATGCATAGAAACGAAGAAGCATAACAATCACATATAAACATATATTGTGAAATAGTATGGCTCCTTCATGGACGTTCTTCCAGGTCGGCTCCGACTCTGATGACCATCTAGGAACTCCATCTTGTTTGTCACGCCGGGACGCCAAGCCACCAACCTAATCTCTATTATCCAACTACTACAACTAGTAATGAATTTACATAGAGTCACAATTCGACACGCAGGTCCTTATACAATATAATGACAGCACTTTGGCTCCTGCCGGCTGACAAACATGACACGCAGGCCATGTATAAATTACACACATGTATCGCATACACATGAGCCATACTATTCACATCAAACCTGCAAAACAAAGTTGTGCATAGAATCGCATTCTACCGGTTTGTGTGTCAGGTACGAAATAGACGGCTCTACGCACACGGTGGTCTCGCTACCCGGTTAGCGGGCGGGGTTCGAAGGGGCAGCGCCCCTTGCGGGTGCGGGCAGTGCCCGACGTTTTCGGAAATCATAGATCACATCTGAACTCTATTCATGCCGATTTATCTGATCTGACCGATCATATCGATCATCGCGAATCCGATTCAGATTTACGTTTCACTGTTAACCCCGATGGCGGATGACCGACCGGTAGGGGTAGATCGTGTCACGACCTCATCGATCCCAATTGACTGAAAACATAGCCTCAACAATCCCCATGTGCAATTCATCACATCAACCGTGCACATAGCCGATCTTATCAACGACAATAGATCTCATATGCCGCCTCCACATATCTAATATGCATATGATCTGAATCCAAATCCTATAGCAGAGGATCTGATACCACTATTAGGTTCTACGGTAGGGTGCGTCGACTGCAAATTTAAAATTCCTACGCATAGAACAACCAAGAACCTACTACGGGAGATGGATCACAGATCGTTACCACTAGACGCGCAGTGCCGTGCAGTGGAAGAAGAGTTGGGGCAGCGCGTCCGCGTGGATCGTCTCCTCCTCGTCCGATCTCCCTCGAACAGCCGATCGTCCGATCCCATGTACAAGTTCGCCGGAGCGGCGCAAGTGCACCGCCTCTAACAGTATTCGCGTGTGCAGGAGGAACACCGTGCGGTGGACTGCTAGTTCCGATCACACAGTCGGCAGGGAGTGGAGGTGGCTATTCGCAACACATGCAAACCCTGGTCGCAACGCCGAAGCGATCAACCAAATAAGTGCGCTGCACCTCCACCTTATATAGGCATCCGTCGCGAGCTCAACACTTGGGCATCGCACGGACCCTAAGGCCAAAAGTCTACTCGGTCACGTTCCTAGTCCAGTTCGGATCACATCCCACCAGTGTCCTACGAACCGACCTCGTAGGTTCCTTCCCTTAAGCGCGCGACCCCTTAGGTTCAAGTCGGCTTGGTCACAGTTCGGATCACCTCCGACCTGCACGGTTCGTAGCGGCCTCTAGCAAGGCGTGTCGACCATCAAGCAGACTATGAAGCTGGTTAGGCGAACTTGTACAACGTGTCACACTTCTGTTCCCTTTGCCGCACGATATATGTTGTCGGGCTCAAGGCGAGACTGTCATCCTTGTGCTAGCCCAACCTCTTTCTCGTTCCAGTGATACCGACCACAAACCGGATTATCTCATAATCCTTGTCGCATGGACAAGCTTATCCCTGTCGGATCACACGAGGGGCCCAGAGTATATCTCTACTTATCGGAGGGGCAAATCCCATCTTGCTCGACCATGTCTCGCAGCATGGGACTAGACAAACCCGAAACCTACCTTTGTAACTACCCAGTCATGGAGTAGCGTTTGGTCGGCCCAAAGCAAGTCTGTCACCATCTCGAGTACATGTGTCAGCTCAGGTCTTAGGACATAGAACGTATGTTGTACTAGAGACTCACAGATGACATATTGCTGCGTCTCATATAGTTGGGTCTGTCCGACTCGGACCTTATCACGACTCGGATCCGACTACGTCGAATCCGACCAGACCTTTCCAAGTCCATATTATCCGGTTAGCATCCAATGCTCCATGGCTAGTGATACCAAGCCATCGACCATGTCATATGCAAGTCTAGTCGGTTGTGCGTCCACACAGCCCTTTCGACTAGGGACCTTTTAGGACAGTCATCATACAATGCATAGTCCCACAAACAAGTCACGTACTTGCTGATAGACATCATTGATAATGTCCAAGGACTATCTTTATTCATAAACACATAGGAAATATCATCATACATGATTGCCTCTAGGGCATATCTCCAACAAAAATGCCATCACCGCCTTGACAATTCAGTGACACTGTATAAAAGGATATGACTTAACATTACATCATGATATCAGGTATGTAGTCGACAGGCATTAGAGACAAACATACAGACCTCCTCCGATAACATAATGAACATCAATCTTAACAAAGGTGTGATTAGCTTTACTGGGATAATTTGAGTGAACTCTGCACCTTCTGTTCCTTAATATAAGACGTTTTCGCGGTTCAATTTAAAGTACCCAAACGTCTAGTATTTAGAAAAATAGGTAGTAGTTTTCTTGAGCACATATCTGGGAAAGCTTGCCACACTTTATTTATGTCCATACGCTAATGCAACACCATTCTAATACTACAAATATACACTAATCCAGTGACTAGTGCAACAGTAGAGTAGTTAGTTTATTACAGGGTACAGTACAATGGTTTTACTGAACATATTTCAATAAACTCTAGCACTAGAAGGTTTCTATAAGAATTAACAATACAAAATGTAAAGGTAACAAGTTTCAGCATTGGTATACTAGCTGTGCATGAGCATTAAAGTGAGGTATGCAATCTATAAGCATTAACAGTGCAAAAATCTGAAGGTAGTAACAAGTTTGATCGTTGGTATACTGGCTGTGCAACAGCATTAGAATGCCTTAGCTGAAAAATCTTTAATACATCCAAAATCAACAGCTAACCCTGAAATAATCCAGTGACATTAAATGGCATTGCTTAAATTTATCGGTGGCATTAGATTGAGAGCGGCATTAGTTAAATGTGGCATCACTTTAGCAGTAGCATTGCTTGACTTGACTGCTAGTGTTATACTAACAGCAAAAAAAGTGGCAATAAGAGCATGGGAGGCCCATTCGGATAGTGGGCGCACCAGTACGATGTACCTCCATGGACGCAGAGTGGTGAGGGAGGTATGGTTGCCCAGAGAAACAAATATCCAGGCAGCATATGTGGATTATGTCCCATTTTTGTTCTCTTTAGCCACCTTTTTCCTATGTGAGGACAACAAACCGATCGACCTGGTCATTCTCTATTGCGTTGTCATGCCTTTCTACCCTTCTTCAACCAAGAGACACGAGACTCGTTCCTTAGCTACTGATTTTCCCCTTTTCAACCCAGATGCGGGTTCGATGCCTACTCTCTTGGATAGTACAGTCTCCCTTCCTTTCCTTATTCAACCTAGACATGGATTAGTCTGCATGAAGTAGGGTTTCCTTTAGTGGTGCAAATTATGGTTTTCGCCTGTGTGGCCAGCAGAGCAGAGTATAGCAAATTGGGAAGATGGTGGAGTGGAAAGACATCCACATGCAACGACGTGGAAGATAGGGCAATAGAACAAGGGTATGGTTCAAAAAGAGGTAGCATACCTGAGGGTCGGCGGGATGTGGCTTCGCTCATGGTCATCATCCTCCGCACACACACTACGACAGGGAGCTTGGGAACGGAGGCCATCCCGCGCGGGCACTAGGTCTGAGAGGACAAACTTGTCGTCAGTGCGTGACCTCACTCGCCGACGACGAGTGCTTCAACGCTGCACGTCCTTTTCTTCCCCAACGGATCTGTGACCACTGGCGAGGAGGGAGAGAGGGGCCGTATTTTTTAGATCTAGAGAGAGGCTGGTAGTGTGAGAAGCAAGTGGGCAGCCCTTGGCAAGAAAGCGCCGAAGCTCCAGCCTATATATCTTTTTTATACTACTAGTACTGGAGGTGGAGTAGTGGTAGAGTAGTTTATATTTTCTCTGCGTACAGTACCAGTTAGACGTGCTTCAAAACTGAACGGCACGCCATTAAAAAAATAAAGGTCGATAACTAATGCGGCACCTCGGGCCAAAGCTGCCAGATCGCATTTTGCACGAGAAATTACACACCATGTTTCGTTGACATGTGGTCCCATTCCAACATATCAGTGAGACGACGGCGAGTAGTAGGATTATTTCCGAACGGATGTGTAGTCCAGGCGCCTCTTCGTGAACCATGGCAAACTGGCAACCGTCCACCGACTCTTAACCTTTCCCTCTCGATTTGGAACTGCTGTCGCACGCTCTTCCTCTCCCTCCTCCATTTTCCTTTAGCCCTTCACCCTTTCTTCTGCCATTGTTTGATCATCTTCTCCATGGAGGGAACAGGCTGGAAATGACCCCGTTATTCTTGCCCCGATTTGAAAGATGACGTGGTGGAGGAACTCATTGATCGGTGCAACGTCATCACCTTGGCTAGCATGGCAGGTTCGTTCAAGCCCATTCTCGACTCAACTAAAAGCATCATTACAAGGAACCCAAGAGTCAAGGAGCGGTTTGATCTCCCCTATCTTCTTCGACGTGAACCTGATGACTAGCACCGACACGACGGAGGCCTCGCCCTGTGCAAGTTGATGCCACTTGATAATGATACGTATGATGTTAAGATGCCATCGCTTCAGGGCAAGGCTTGGGCAGGCACAAATGGAGATTGGGTTGTTTACATTGGGTCCAACTGCGAGTGGGAACTTGGGAATGTGTACACTCGTGACCGGGTTCCACTTCCAAAAATCTCAGCAGACTGCCTAGAGGTTGAGCACACCGGTATTGTACGCACGTTCAAATAAGATCATGGTGACTGTCTTCTACGAAAGATAGCAATTTGTCGAGTTCCCAACCGCTCTTGAAATTACAACAACTATGAAGTTGTTGCTATCTTCGACGAGCTTGTTGCCGTCCTTGGTGGTTTGACTCGATGGATATTGCTCAAAAATTAGTTTCTGTACACGAATGAGTACTGTGATGCAATTCAATACGAGGGCCTTGTATTTGCTGCCACCGCTCGTGGCACTGTTTTTGCATGGCATCCTCGTAGTTTCGATATGTTTGTCTTCCACCGTAATTATAATTGTTTCATCCACATGCATGCGGGTTAGCAAGTTTCCCTTTACTAATTAACCTTCTTGTTGTGTTTCCAAGGTCCTGTGAACATTCCACCACCTATACTTGAAATTTTTTATAACCAAGGGGGAGATGATGATGGTGATGATCACGAGCATGAGGACGATCAGCGCCCATATACTCTTTGGCGCCTGGCAACTAATTCTGATGGATCACCTCTTGTGTGTATACAACCCACTGATGATGTTACTGCTAAGGAAGCAGGTGTAGTCTCCCATGGTCGCACTCTCCGGACCTATTCCAACACCCGTTGCATGGTATTCGGGATGGATACTAATGTGCTAGTGCCAACTCCTTCTCCCTGGTACAGAATTGATAGTCTTGGAGAAAACTCGCTCTTCCTTGGACAAAACTATACAATGATGGTGAAAGGCGATCCAACTGCTGTTGACACAACGTTACTACCATTTATGAGAAGCAACTGTGTCTATACCTCGGACATTTGGGTGGTTCCCTACCTTGGTATTGATATAGTAGGCCGCTTCAGCCTGGATGATCAGTCCTGCGTTAGTCTCCAGATCGACAATGGATGGCCCATCCCAGAGAATCACTTGTGGTTCAAAGCAAGCGTTTCCAACGCTGAGGAATGGTTGAGTCGAAGTTAATTTCATTGCTTGTTATTTGTTGTGTGGTGAAAACTTTAGTATTTATAATGTATCCTCGTTGTCGATGTGGGTTGATGACCTGTTGTATGTAATAAAATGATATGCCTGTGATAAACTTACTAAATTTATGAATGGCTTTCGAGTCGCTTGTCTGAGTGAGTGGTGCGACGAGGCAAAAAAATATTTTCTGAATACATAATTGTACGTGCATTGCAAAAGGTTATCAGATGAGGCCAATCAACAATAGTAGTACACTATTTGTACTAGCTCCACATGCTTCGCGCGTCGGGCGGGTGTTTTTACTGTAGCCATATGTTAATGTGTTCGCTGTACGTAACCAGCACCTCGAATCCTCGATATTGGTACTATATAGTAGGAGTAAGTAGTAGGAGTAGTAGGGTGGCCTGGGCCAGAACAAGCATTCACGTCTCGGAGTACGGCACACGCCACCACCACGACATCCATGTGACATCATATTATTTCTTGGAGTCCGTGCTAGAGCAATCTCTTCAACCTCGTCGTTTCTCTAACTTCAGCCATTGTGCGGCGGGCGATGTGGGGGTTTGCCAATAGTCGGCTTCCTTAACTGCGGTCCCACTTGTAAGGCCAACTCCAACACACGACCCCAAACGGACCTCCATTTTGCACGAACTCCAACGATAATTTTGACTAGAAAAGCAAGACCAAAGAAAACAAGAACCACAAGAATACATTTTACTACTCCTGTAAGTTGGATTAGTGCCTTCTCGATGCATTCATTGTTGATCTGCAGAGGCTCGATCTTGCGTGCTTCTTTCTTCTTCGAGTGTAAAGAAGTAGATGTTGCTTCCTCGCATCTAGTCTCATGTCTAGCCTCTATTCTAGTAGGAGTATCAACAAGTGCACTAATCTCATCTCTAGCCTCTGTGCTAGCTAAAAGTGATAGAACATCTACTAAATTGCGCTCTATCAATATATGGATGTACTCTTCTTCCCAATACAAAAGCTTGCATCCATTCTACTCCCTCCGTTGCACAATACATGCCTTCTATTTGTCAAAATATATATTTATCTAGACATGTTTTAGTATATAGGTACATCCACTTTTGGACAAATGGAAGTCAAGTATTTTGGAACGGAGTGAGTACACAATAAATTTTTTAAGTTAGCACAACTAGTCTAATCCGAGAGCACAACCGAAGATTTGGTCGGGTTCTTCCTCCTTTTGCCGACACGTGGGACATCCAGCATCCAGGTCGTGTCATGAAAGAAAATAGAGTGGTAGTTGAAGCCACGAGATGTGCATCTTGGGTTAAACTGTAAATAGAAACTTACTACTCTTGAGTAACTCCAAAAGCGGCCACCGAAGATCTTTATTGGATTTGTTTTTCATCACCAGCACGTCGAGGTGAAAGATATGCAGGTTCAATGGGTCCGCTTGCGTTTTCACTGACATGTGGGACCGCATGTGAGAAAACAGACGATGGGCTCCGCGCGTCCGCTGGCTGGCTGAGAAGAGAGATAGAGGAGGGCTGAGCACGGACTGCAGGAAATTTGTTCTACGTACCTCGATATAGGCTCGATATAGTGGGGTCGCATGGGCCATAACTAGCATTCACGTCTAGCAGTACGACACACGCCACCCACACGAGTCCCATCCGACACCAATTTTCTTGGAGTCCGTGCTACAACCATCTCTCCTCCCTCCTGTTTTCTCAGCCGTTGCATGGTGGGCGGGGTGGGGGTTTGCCGATAGTCGGTTTGCTCAACTGTGATCCCACTTGTAAGTGAAAAGGCAACACCACACGCATTCCCGCTTGAGCGGCATGCCGGACCAACCATGTGGGGGTGCAACACAAACACGTCAGGCTTTTCCTTTTGAACTCGTAACTTGTAAATTTTGGTTCTGCTCCATGGCGCGACCGATAGATAGAAAATAACGATTTTGCCTAGAGTAATGAGAAGTTTGGTTCTGGCGCCGTTCATGCATGGAGTACGTACGAAAATTATGAAGTTGATGCGAAAGGTAAGATAATTACTGTAGTATCATATACTACTACATGGATTTGGCGGAAAGATAAAAATACATACGGATCCATCAACGACATCCTCACGCCCTAGTGCGCCGGGTCAGCAACCGACATGTGAGCTGCAGCGGCCGTGGCGGTGAGCTCAACGTGCTTCCGAACAGTGCCATCCAAGGTTGCCATGCAGTCCAAGAAGGCCAGCGTCCTATCGTCCTCCTCTTGCATGTAGTAGTCCTTGTGGACGATTTGCACATAGACATGGGTGATTATGTCGATGGTGTCTTGCCGTGCCAGGTGCTGCGCGGCGAGCGCGACCTCGAGGTGGACATTCTTCGGCGCGACGGCGGGCAGTCACAGGGCCACCAGTGCGTCGAAGAGGTTGTCACCATAGTGGCCGTTGAGGGTGGTTGGCATCGCAGAGCCTGGGCGCGTCGGCTGGAGGCTTACGTCAAAGTCTTCCGTGAGCTTCTTGACGACGGTGAACTTGTCAAGGAAATTGACGAGGACCTCGTCGAACAAGGAGATGAAGCTGTCGTCCAAGCGGCCCCTTGCCCTGGCAGCCTCAAGCAATACTACCTGGAGACGTTCCTTGGTGCCGGGCCGCAGGCCGGCGTCACGGACCATCTAGCACAGCCGGCTGATGCTCGCGCTCATCGCCTCCATGGGTCTAGCTTAGCTTCTAGTCAACTGATCTTGCAATTCGAGTGATCACTCTTGCCCTTGGTTAGCGTGCGTAGGTGCGTAGGATTTCGTACTACTCCTCGGCCCTCTACTGCACCTGCCTTTGGCTGTATGATAGGTGGGCCAGCCACCCCCTGGGCCCACGTGTCATCCCCCCAAAGGCAGTTGCCGTAAGTCAATGAAGCTGCGTCCCCCTCCGTGTCGGTGCAGTATAGTCATCTCATCGGACCTCTAGTTGGGGCCAAACGAGAGAAGTTTGATGTTTACTAGTTTGTTGGTCCCCTTTGCATTTTGCGCCAAGTTTTGACCTTTGATTTAACTAATAAAATGTTAATGCATGTAAACAAAAATGTTGTGTAACATTACAACCATCCTAAGTCACCTTACGAAAACCAAATAACCCCAAAACACTTAGGCACGGTGCATTAACTCCCTCCTTGTTTCTTATTTTGTGACATATCAACCAATGAGAGATGTGGGCCGTGCATGCTTTCAATGACTTGAGACTACCAAACATGACATGCAGTGTTTAGTTCATTGCATGTAATCCTATTAGGCTGGTCATACTGGGGAGTAACTTAGACTAGTAACGTGCATATGTTACTAGTCTATGTTACCACCTTCATAGTGGGAGGTAACATGTATGTGGTATCATGCAAGCCATCATTTATTAAGATGTAGACTCATTTGGCCTTGGGATGTGTTATGCTACAGTAACATATTATGTTACTCCAACCATCTCTCTCCTCATTAAATATATGCCATGTAAGCAAAGTTTTCTTGGGATGTGTTATGTTACTTGCTATGTTACTCCCACTATGACCAGCCTTAGTACTCTACTTAGCAAAAAACATTAAGTTCTCTCGCCGATAGGAATAAAACACCATGTATTTATTTATAGAGGGAGTAGTACGTTTTTTGTGACATGCATTACTAGATACTGCTAGTCAAATACTAAAATCTAGATGGACGTGGTAGTACTCCTAAATCCAGATGGTGGTGCTACTAGTACTAGTAGTAGTACTACCAATGTAGTAGTAGGAGTACTAGCACTATACTACTCGTTGGTCAAATTATTACATGCTGCTCCTCACAGTGAAGTGACAAGACCCTGCGCCGGAGATGACACCTGAGTATAGGCGCTGTGTTCGGCATACCATAGTTAGCCTCACCGTCTGCAATCACTATCATCATGGCTGTTGAGCTATCCTGCTGACAACTAGCCCTGTTCGACATAATTTCCCGTGCGTAGATGCCCGTGCATTGCACGGAATACTAAGATTAGGGGTGGACGGCTCCGGCAGCGGCCATCGCGCCAGATTTTTCCACAGCCTTCTAGACATGGTGGGGAGGAGATAAGGCTGATTGTGAGAGACAAGGAGTTGTTTGTAAACAGGGAACAAGTGCGGGCATCTTTTTGCAAAAATGGAGAAGCTTGGTTTGTATGCGTCAGATCTAGATCCGATGGCTATTGGTGAAAGATGCGAGGCACAACATCATCACCAACTCAGGACCTGTTTGATTCGTAGTATTTTGAAAACGCAGGAATAGGACACGGCAATATTACAAGTTTCAAACTGATATTACATATGTTAGGAGTAATGTTGCACCTACGAAGAGTGAATTACTAGGAAGTTTACGTAAGAACTTTCGTTACTTTAGGCAGATGCAACATTATCGTACAAACTAAAATCCACCGCCCTGACAAGTCACTAATGGGCAAATAAGTTTTCGAGTCTCTGGCCACTTGATGTTTCAAAACAAATTCAGCTTCCGCGGAGACTTTGTCATTTAGGCTAGAGCTTGCAGTGATCAGCACGCCATTCATTGTTGCGCCAGAGAACGCCAAACCTCATTACCTTGAGCACACTTGCCTCTAGAACAAAGAACCTGGCCAATTTAATCTCAGATGTGCTGCCTCGGTAGTCGATCAAATCAATTTCTGTAAGATGGAGATCAAGGCATTCGATGGGATTGTTATAGTGCAGCACATTTTTCACTTTCGGGTCTTTTTTTATCTACAAAAGAAGAAAACATATTAGAGCAGATGCCTGCATAAGATTGCCGTGTCATCAAGAGGTACCAATATCATTCGCTCATACGAAAGGGTTGGCTGGCTAGTGATATTTTCTTCACTCTCTCTCTCTCTCTCTCTCTCTCTCTCTCTCTCTTTCTGTTTCCTCTCATTTAACTAGGAGCGCGTGAAGAGCTTGGGCATTTGTTGCCTTCCACTATGTGTCCGATGCCATATTTCGCAAAAGTATGCCACATAATACACATCGATGTCAAATCAGAAGATTTTGGCACAGCTCTCACGATGTGAGAGAGTTGGCACTACTGTGCACACAGACCCACACTTATAAACAAATCAATCAGACCAACTACACTAGCCTCTCACTCTCCCAAACAAGTGTTTTTTATTGCCTCAGTCCTCTCTCTCTCCCACGCAGTGTTTTTTCATTGCGTGAATTAATTTGGCACCAGAACAAAGTAGGTGATCCAGATTGGGGCACCAGGTGAGCAATGGAGGGGCATCGATGCCAAATGCATCACAAGTGAATTTGGCACATGTTTTGGCGTACATAGCCCACTTTTGTACTCCCTCCGTCCCAAAATTCTTGTCTTAACTTTGTCTAAATATGGATGTATCTAGTTACATTTTCGTGTTAGATACATCCGTATCTAAACAAATGTAAGACAATAATTTTGGGACGGAGGGAATACTACCTTGTATTTAGTATAAAATTTTGACCATAGATTTACCTAAGAAAATGCCAATGCATGTCATTAAAAAATACACCATTTGAAATTATGTTCAAATACGAATCCAACAATATAGTTCTTAGTGACATGCATTAACATTTTGTCAGTTAAATCTATGGTCAAATTTTGATACTACAAAATTGGAAGAGTAAACCAGGTCGGAGGTAGTACTTGCTCTTAGGGTAACCATAGAGTTACTGGAGTAGTCTAAGTTACTTTCCACTATGACTAGCCTAGGCTACTATAGTAGTACAACATAAAAACGATGCAGGTGATCATGTGAGAAAAATACTAAAAGCATTTCTTTCGGTGTAGTGCGTAGATGCAGTTATGAACACTACACTTGTCACCGTAATTTGGGAAAATTACAAAAAAAATGAGCTACATTGTGATTACCGTTTACTTATAGGAAAGAAGTTTCACCTCGATGAGTAGCTTCTCTGTGCACGGAAAGCATGTAAGGAATCCAACAACTTGATCCAGATTGGGGCCGATAGATTTTAGTGCTAAGATCTTCACTGTGCGCATGGACTGGGTCAAGCTTGTGGGAATCATTTTGTGGAAGACGGTCGTAAATACATCAAGAAGAAATTTAAAAATGTGAATTTCAAGAAGGCGGAGAAGAAGATGAGTGTTGTACCTGAACGATTACGGATCCAATAAAGAGTTCAGAGAATTTGGCAGACGAGTACACCAACACTGTCAATTTCGGCGCGTCAATGACCCTGATTTTTGTTGGACCTTCTATATCCGATACAAGCAATCTCTGAAGGAAAGGCGCATTCTCAATGACCATAACGTGGAACAGCTGGAGTGATCTCTTCCCAATTGATGTCTTGTTGCGAGGCCAGCAAGACACATAAATCCATCGGAGATTCGTCAAGGCGATGTGGAGGCTAATGAACTCGTGGATCTACTCAAGATGAAGGTACTCGAGCGTAGTACAGCTACGGAGCAGGTGCTCCATTGCCTTGTTCGAGATGACAACGTCGAAGAGGTCGAGCTGCTTGAGTTGAGGGAGAAGAAGGGTCGGCACGACATTAATCTGGGGAAGATAGCAGGAGCTGAAGCTAGCATGGCGCAGTGTTGGCATGAGGCGGAGCATGGACGGCGGCAGAGAGCGACATCGTCCAGCTTCAAAGCTAAGCTCCTCAAGCTGATCTAGGGTGAGGGATAAGAACCACTCGTCGAACTTGGGTTGGACCATGCAGTTGGTACTGAACATGCGGATGCCAAGGCGTCTGGCTGGCCCAGGGTGCGATGAAAGGATCTTGGAGACTGCGGCCATGCGTTTGCAATCCCCGTCGCAGAGGCAACTACCGACGGTGAGGTTGAGGGGGACGCGAAGCCAGAGGGGGCGCCCCCACCGGGAGAGCAGGGCGGTCCACACGACAGATTTGGTGGGGAGGAGGCCGATGATGACGAGCAGCATGTCGTCAGGGAGGCTGCTGATGAAGTCCAAGCTTGCCGGATGCGGTTTTGGCTCGAGCCGCCTATGCTTGTTGGCTGCCTCGCCGTCCATCTCAACCAGCGGCGACGCCGGTGTACACGTGTGCTGATGTGTGTTGTGTGCTGGGTGTGCGCGAGTGCGTCCTTCTGTGCATGCCGCCGCGCAGTGGTGAATTGTGCGCGAGTGCGTCCTTCACGCGCAAGAAGTTTGTCCTCAATGCACCCTCAATTTACTAGCGTGTGGGGTGCTATCCCGAGTGGTTTCAACTTTGTTTACTTCACCACGTGTCAGATGGGCCTCTTGTTTACTTATTTTCACCCACTGCCACATGGGCCAGCACACGAAGATACAGAACACGAGCTGACAAGGCAGCATGTGTATTGGTTGACCAGTCAACTAAACAATATATGGAGCTATACACTGACACAGTGAGCGTATAATCCGTCGGTATAGAGAGTTCAAGTGAGAGGGGAGGCCCGTGAGAGATAGTAGAGAGAGAGAGAGAGAGAGAGAGAGAGAAGCTACTCCCTCCATTTGATAATGTAGTTCCAACATTTTTTAAGTCAAACTTTTGAAACTTTGACCAAGTTTATAAAGAGATTACTTATATATACAATACCAAAGATAAATCATAGTATGAAGTAAGTACATGTTGTGATGAATCTAATGATCGTTCCAGATGTAAATGTTTTTCTCCACATATACCTGGTCAAACTTTTCTGAGGTTTGACTTTTCAAAACATCCATATGCTTATGGACGTGACAGAGTCCCTAACTAGAGAGAGAGAGAGAGAGAGTGAAAAAGTGTGTGTGCGTGTGTGAAAGAGACATGGACAACACACGATAAAAGTAGAGAAAAAGTGTGTCTGTCTTATGCAAACATATCACACATGCATCTTCGACAACGGAGGCAAGGTGAGGAGATAGTGTGTGGTTGTTTAGAACCGAGAGAGCAAGACCCCTAGCACGTGGCCAAGAGGGGTCGGACAAGCAAGGGAGAGAGGTTGAGAAAGACGTACGGAGAAAATGCAGACATGGGGAGGAGAGAGTGTATGTTTGTCATAGAGAGATCCCCTGCAGATCGTGATGGGACTACATGGGTGGGAGATTGAGTGACAAGGTGTGTGCGCGATAGAAGATGCCCCGAGAGATATCGAGATAGACGTATGGATGGAAGGAGACAATACGTGTGTTCCTGATGGCTAGTAAGAGATAATCATACTTAGAGGGGGGGAGTGCTTGCGCCTATGATGGAGTGAGGGATTATGGTACTTAGGGGGGTGCGTGTCACATGGAGAGAGAACAAGGGCGGAGAGTGTTGGATGGGTCTATATGTATAGCGCGAGCGAGACATGTGTATGTGTGAACCAGGGAGATATAAGGCCAGTTTGGCTTGCGTCCTGAGCATCTTTTGCTTGGCCAGGGCTTGTGGCTGGATTTCATGCACGCTTGTTTGGTTGCTACCCTGTGAAAAATAAAGCCCGCCTGGCCTGGGTTCCCTTGCACTTTAATTAGCCTGGCTGAACTCCAGACACTGCAAGTAGCCTAGCCCAGGCGACCAATTTCGAATGCCTGGCCGTGCCTGGTCGTGCGTCCACGAGACTAATAGCAACATGGATGGATATTATCATCAAATAATTGATGCATGGATTGATTGATGGGACGTTGATGCTTTGCCTGGCCCAGGCATGAACCAAACACTTCAGCACCACACAAGCCTGGCCAGGCAGAAATATTTTACATCTCACATCCACACCAGGCAGTACCGGCCATCAAGGCATGAGGGTCAGGTCACCAACCAAACTGACCAATAAAGTTTGAGATAGATTGAGGAGCCCCGATAAGGCTGAGTGTTGTGTCAGATAGCTGAGAGGCGGAAAGAGATATTCCATCCGCTCGATAATGCAGTGCATGTAAAAATTTTAGAAGTCAAACTTTGGAAACTTTGATCAGGTTTACGCAAATGTTATTTATATCTACAATACCAAAGATACATCATACAAAACTACATCTCATGGTGAATCTAATGGTATATGTTTGCCGTACTATATGTAATTCTTTTTCTCCACGTACATGGTCAAACCTTGTGATGTTTGACTTTTCAATAAATCTATATGCTATGGACCGAGGAGAGTGCCTTAGTCGAGACAGATCAAGTGCGTGTGAAGGAGAATGAGTAAGTGTACCAAAAGAGTACGTGTGTGGAAGAGAAAGTGACAACAAACGATAAATTAGAGAGAGATTGTGTTTTTTCGTTTCTTATGCGAACATATCATGCATGCATCTCCGAGATGGAAAAGCGAGGCGAGGAGATACACGAAGATAGCTAGTGTGTGATTGTTTGCAACAGACAGAGACACCCCTGTAGCACATGTCCAATAGAGGTCTGGCCAACAAGGAAAAAAGGTCGAGAGGGACACATGGATGACATGGACGCATGGGGAGGGAGAGAGGGTGTGTTTGTGATAGAGAGATCCCCTCGAGATCGTGAGGGGACTATATGGGTGGGAGATCGAGGGAGTGTGTGCACGATAGAAAGATTCCCTGAGAAAATAGAGATAGACCATGCATATGTTTGTGATGGAGTCTAAGATTAGCTAGTCATTTACATATAGGGGGGACTACATGTGCTTACAATTGAGTAAGGACCATCATACTTGGCTAGCTGGGCATGAGATTGTGTGTGTGTGCGTGTGAGATGGAGAGAGAACGAGGGAGAGAGATAGGGTGTGTTTGGTAGGGTGTATGAAGGATGCATGAGCCCAAGAGTTCCCTTCCCGACCCACTTTTGGGTGTTTGGTAGACTGTATGGAGGGTGCATGAGTCCACACTAGCTTAGCACAAATACACTAGAAGCATGCATGAAGAAGTGTGTTGAGTTGAGCATGCATGAAGAGGGAACAACTATGCTGAGATGAGAACGCAACCAAACACACCCATAGAGTTTTAGATGGGCCTATCGAGTGCGAGTGAGATATGCATGTGTATGTGTGACCCAGGTGGATGGAGAGTTTGAGAGAGGGGGGAAGAGCTCCGAGACGACATAGTGGTGCGTGAGAGAGTTACGGGCAAAGAGCCAAGGAATTTGTGTGCGTACGATGAGTGCACCCAAGATATCTAGCTTGGACTAGCTACAGTATCATACATAGTGTGCGAGAGAGACCTACAGATGGTGTATATATGCATGTGAACTAGAAAGACCCCCCCACACACACACACACAAAGAGAGAGAGAGAGAGAGAGAGAGAGAGAGAGAGAGAGAGAGAGAGAGAGAGATGGAGAGAAAGGGAGAGGGACCAACATGGTTTTTGTGTCGGATGCGTACGGAAGAATTGAAGATTGTCGGAGAGAGAGAGAGAGAGAGAGAGAACAGGAGTCCGAGAGAGGGGGAGCTCGTGTTTTATGCATCAAATACTGATATAAACCATGTTTCGATATAAACTTGCATTCAAATATTTAAATTGGAGAACATGTTGCCTGCAATCCACACATGAACGGATATATGCGTATATCGAACAAGTTCATTAATTTGACTTTCAACATGTTCATGGAGTACTATAATACTGTACAACATGCTACTCGATTGAGGTGTTCAATTTTCGATTTAGTTCACTATTTTGACCTACTGAACAAGCTATTTCATTGAATCGAGATATTTCTTTTTGGGTTTGATTCGCATTTTTGAGTTGGTCAACTATTTGTCATATAGTAAATCGCTAGCAACGAGCATGTAAAAACACATTACTCCCGAGCATCATCTTTCCATCTAAAAAAGAAGTGGCAAGCTAATATTTCAAAATTTGATTCGAATCGACTTGGTAAGGTAGACGCGGATGCTCGTTCTCCCAAAATTTGAACGAGCCGTTAAACATCCTCTCTGCTCGGTGGAATTCGCCCGAGCAAATAAATGGGAGATGCGAAATTACCGTCCTATGTGGGACACACATCAATTGGCCCATTGTGCATCGAGGGTAGGTTCGTAACTTCATCCAAGCGCGCCTTCTCCTCGGTCGAAATGACATGTGCCGAATAATTTATAAACCATGGTCGGCAAAACACGCTCTCCTCGCCCGAAATAGCTCGCGCCCACTATTTCAAAACACGCTCTCCTCGCCCGAAATCGCTCGCGCCCACTATAGTTCAAAACACGCCCTCCTCGCCTGAAATCGCTCCCGCCCACTATTTGGGGAGAAGCAAAGTTACTCTACTATCCCCGACCCTCGGTACACAGATGGACAGACCCAAGCCGAGAAGCCTATAGGAAAGGGTAGAACTGTAACTCCCCCTCACATTTCAAACAAATGCATCCGTAAGACATGGTTCCACTCCCCTCCCAATTCCCCCCCCCACCCGCCCCCATTCATAACTCGTGGGCGCCAAATCACCTTCTCCCCGGGAAGCTCCCTTCTCCTGTGACGCGAAACCTCAGCCCCACCTCCATGGCGCCCCCACCGCACCAATTTCACAGCCGCCCTCCTCCCTAATGCCGGAGACGCTGTCCATTTGTCGTCGTGCACTGGGCCGTGTGCCTCTTACTCCGTGCTGCTGGTGCTGCCTCGACGACGGCCACGTGAACTGTACCAGAGCCGATTCACCCCCGCCATCGTTCATGGCGCCGGAGCGGCTCCAACTTCGGATCCGTCCAGAGTCCTGGCACTGCTTCCGCGTAGCCGTTGACCGTCGCGACATTGCTCTTTCCCTGCCGCCGGTCGCCACCGCAACCACGCCGGCCTCACCGACTCGGCGGCTGGACCTGCCTACTTCACCATGCTGCCAGATAGGTCGCACCCTCATCTCAAATCACTTTATTTAGGCGTCAGTTGTCTGAATTTTTATTCTGGGCCAATCGATTCCCAATGGGAAGCAGCACCCCTCGAGGCGGCAGAGCTCCTAGGCTGCCGGTTGGCTGGTCTAACGTAAGGGTGCGGGGCCGCAAGTTTGCCGCGGAAGCAGTGCTTAGATGGCTATCTTTTAGAGTTGCGTGGGTTGAAGGTACTGCCGCCGCCGGATCTAGATGACGGGGAGTCTTTGTGGATTGGCCCGGGGGCGGCGCAACCACGGCAGTGCGGTGGGGCGGGGAGCGGGGTTTTGGCCGGGGCCACGGACGGCGGAGGCAGGCTGCTCTGCCGTTGGTCGCTGGCTCTTCGGGGAAGATTCTGAACAGTGTCAGCCGGGAGGCACAAGACAACCATCAAGCCATCCGGCGTAGATCGGACAATACCAAAATAAAATAGAATCGTGTGACCCCAATTTAGTCTTCAGTCAACACACGTGTGACCACTCTCGTACCTTGCTGTTGATCTCTTAGTGTATTTCTTCATATCAAAGAGATATGTTGTTCTTCACATTACGCGTTATCTGCATCTTCAGACAGACCGTCTTCCGACTCACTGCAGCTGCTCCAACAAGGGAAGCATACACCAGAAGGGAGCTATAGTCCCCACTCAACAGTTCCCTGCATCGAATGCGCGTGCCTGACATGGACAGCCACAACAACTGCAGGGCCATCGACAAGTCAGCACATGATGCTCACTCCTATGGATGGCAGCCAGATAGGTTGTACCCTCATCTTACTTGTGTGCAACATTTATGGCGTTATTATTCATCTAAGCATGGAAAATAGATCATCACATGTCACTGTATATTCATGCTGATCTCTTACGGGCCTTGTTCAGGAGTTCAGGTTGTTCCATAGTTCAGCTAAGATACTTGTTCTTTAGGTAAGGTTGTTCCATAGTTATCATCCATCAGCCAATGCTATCCCACAGGCTGGTGATTATAGTATTATACCACTTCTAGTATTACCTATGTTGTTCTTTAATACTTTTGTGTGCCATCTAGTTAATCTCAAGTACAAATGATACATATTCTATAGCTTTCATCTATGTTCTCCCTTTAGTTTACGAGACCTGTTGCTGCTAGTTAACCCTAGTCCTACTGTTTATGTCGTCTCCTACAGGCACTCATTACATAAATATAACTACTAGTTGTCTTCCATGCATGTCAGATATAATTGCACACATTGATATATCCACAAGAACCTCACGGAGCAATGTAAAGGCCAATAAACTTGATGTTAATGATACCCAATATGATGGAACATGTAAAGGCAGTTCTTCAGAAGACTTGCAGAAAGATGATGAATCCTCTTCACCCCACAAGGTCCTTTCTCTAACTTGGCCTATGATATGGGTACAACATGCATATAATGTCCTGGAGTGTATCTACTCTGTTGCAATGCCATGTGCTTAGCATGCTGATCATGCATGTAAATATGTCATGCCTTCCTGTTTTTCAGTACCTATTCCATTCATGATAACATGTTTTCAAATTCAAGTACTGTCATTCTACTCTATCGCAATGCCATCTGCTTAATTTGGACATCATGCTTCTTAATATCTTATGCATTGTTATTCATCAATATGTACTTCATCTGTCTACCATACCATGTTTTTTTACATTGAAGTGTTGTTCTAGTGCTCTGTTGCAATGCCATCTTAGTTTCCCAATCATACACGTGTATGTTGCCTTAGTTATTTCTGTACGTATTCCGCTAGCATATAGTTTACATTCAACTAGTGTTCTTTTGCTGTGTTGTCGTGTCGTATCCCTAGCTCTTACACCATACTCCCTCCATCTGGATTACATGTTGCCGAAATGGATAAAAAAGGATGTATCTAGAATTGAAATTCGCCTAGACCCATCCATTTTTTCGGATGGAGGGAATACATGTCAATATGTCATGCCTTTCTATTCTTCAGTACCTATTCCATCTCTCTGCTGTCGCATGTTTTATAATTAAAGCACCATTCTTCTATACAAGGCATGCAAGGGGAAGACGACTATGTTAGAATCTGAAGGGTTACAAACAAGGCCTTTGCAAAAGATCCAAACGCTAGGAGATAATAAACCAACTCCAGTTTTTATAGATACTGCTCCAGCACAGAGAAACCCAACTCCTAATGATAATAAGCAGATTCCAGTGGCCAAAGAACTAGTCCGCTCCAGTCCAGCAAAAATATGTCAACTCAATTCTAAGAAGCGTGTGTGTATCCTTGCATCATGAAATTTTATAGCATGCTGATCATATTTTCTACATGTTTCTTACCCATCTCTCTTTTAGAAAATAAGCTTAACAGATAGAAGAATTTCTGCAATGGTATCGTTTATGAGGAAAGATTCTTGCAGGAATTCTCTGTGCTCCAATGTAGATGTAAGTACCTGTTGTATATCACTATATTTTTACATCAGCATGTATTTTGTTAATCGGCGTGAATCCAACCTTTATCTGATCTAAATTTAGTTGTAGCAAAATGTATGATTAAAGGCCACAATGTTGATTTTTGTAAGGAAAACTGCCTGGTAGTTTTGCATCCTGAGCTGCATGAGTGTACTATCTCATATCAGTGGGTTTGAATACTTTGGTTCTGCAGTGGGTTTTTCAGTGTTTTTTTACTGTGTTGTCCTATCGTATCCCTAGCTCTTACATCATACTCCCTCCGTCCGGATTAAATGTCGCAGAAATGGATAAAACTGGATGTATCTAGAACTGAAATACGCCTAGACCCATCCATTTATTTCCGGATGGAGGGAATACATGTCAATATGTCATGCCTTTCTATTCTTCAGTACCTATTCCATCTCTGTTGTAGCATGTTTTATAACTGAATCACCATTCTTCTATATAAGGCATGCAAGGGGAAGACGGCTATGTTAGAATCTGAAGGGTTACAAACCAGGTCTTTGCAAAAGATCCAAACGCCAGGAGATAATAAACCAACTCCATTTTTCATAGATACTGCTCCAGCACAGAGAAACCCAACTCCCACTGATAATAAGCAGATTCTAGTGGCCAAAGAACTAGTCCGCTCCAGTCCAGCAAAAGAATGTCAACTCCATTCTAAGAAGCGTGTGTGTATCCTCGCATCATGAAATTTTATAGCATTCTGATCATATTTTCTACATGTTTCTTACCCATCTCTCTTTTAGAAAATAAGGTTAAACGATAGAAGACTTCCTCCATTGGGATCGTATTCGAGGAAAATATCTTGCGGGAATTCTCTGTGCTCCAATGCTGATGTAAGTACCTGTTGTATATCACTATATTTTTACATCAGCATGTATTTTGTTAATCGGCGTGAATCTAACCTTTATCTGATCTAAAATTAGTTGTAGCAAAATGTTAAAGGCGCCAATGTTGATTTTTGTAAGGAAAACTGCCTGGTAGTTTTGCATACTGAGCTGCATGAATGTACTATCTCATATCACGCACATTACTGAATTGTAGTGCTTCTCTGGTTGCCCATTCATTCATTGTGTCAATGTTGCTTTCGTATTACCTTACTTGGCTGATGATAGCTGTGCCATATTGTGTTAATTTGGTGTAGGCTAGTTGCCCAAACGTTCGTTGTGTCAATGTTGCTTCCTATTATCTGACTTGGCCAATGATAGCAATGCTAGTGTGTTAATTTTGTGCAGGCTGCTGAAGATAAGAAGACAAACTCTGAAAACAGCAAGGCAACCCCATTGTTTCTTTCCAGTAAATCTAGGCCAGGTAATATGGCAATAACTCATGATTAATCTGTTTGGTTCCCGTCCTAATTTATGTTATGATGCAGTGGTCGAGACACTCTCCACTATCAATAATACAAGCCTGCCAAAATCACCATCTGAATCTGTTCAGTATCCTCTATCTCGGATGCAACGGAATAAATGTATGTTTGTGAACCAATTAATGGCTGAAGCAATGATGGAAATGGTGGATGAATAAGAGGTGCAGAATCGTGTGACACAACAACTGATCAATGTTTTCAGAGACAGTGTAGCAAAGAAGCAAGAACTTGCCCACATGCTTATGGGCGTCATCTGTGCTGAGGTCGCAGATTGTGACGTTGTAGATGGTTAGGTTCTGCTCATTTATTTGCACTACCATCAATCTTTGATTGCCCAGTCGATGTAATTTCTTGTAATATATGCTGGATGTGCAGCGTTATTCCCTGTATGACATACCTTTGCTTGATCGGTTTTGGTCTTGTGCATAATTGCTCGTCGTAATGGGCTCAAATTATCTAATTTGGCCTAAAGACATGTATGAACTTTAGTGGGCTCATTGTTAATGGGTCGTTACTAGGCCGAAAGTTAATGGTCGGCCCTCTTACCTCCCGGGTCGTTAACAGGCCGACATCGAAGCGGGCAACAAGTGGCCCCAATTTATTTCACGGGCTGTTAACAAGTCGTTACTAAGTTTGGGATACATATGGCCCAACTATACTATAGGCCTTTAGCAGGCCAAAAGAGACAGCGGGCTTGTACTGGACCATGAAGAGCATGGGCCGCTAAGAGGCCGAAAGTCAGGTCGTATTGTAAATGGCCCAACTGTGTTGTGGGCCTTTAGCGAGTCGAAAGAGAAATCGGGCTGGTATTGGACCATGAAGGGCACGGGCCGTTAAAAGGCCAAAACTAAGGTCCGACAACAAATGGCCAAACTCATTTATGGTCCGTTAACAGGCCGAAAGGCACACAGGGCCGGGAATTGGCCCAACACTTAAATGGGTCGCTAAAAGGCCAAAACTCAGTGTCGGGGAAACTGATCCACGAACACCTATGGGGCCGGCGGACCGAGCCCCTTTCGGTTCGGCGGGGAACAGAGATAGTACGAAGAGCAGATTGAGGCGAAGCACACGAGCAGTTTACCCAGCTTCGGAGCTCTCCGGAGAGATAATGCTCCTACTGCTGCTTGTCTGATTGTATTGTGTTCTTGCTACAGTACGCTCTAGCTGCTAACGAGACCGAGCGTGTATGATTTTCTGGGTCCCAACCCCTCTCTACGTTGCACATGGGCCTCCTTTTATATGCTCAAGGGGTCACCGACAGGTGGCAACGCAGAGAAGGGTAAAAATGTAAAAGGGAGTTGCGGTTGGTACACCTACTTGCACAGTGTATCCTACCTAACCCTGACGGCAGGGGACAAGGGCATTGAATGCCCGTCTGCGTCGCCCAAATAGTGTAAAAAGGGACCGTCAGGGGCGCCACCGCTCGCCACGATGGCACTCTTGTCAGTTTCGCATGCCACCGTGCACCGCTGGCTGCACAGCCTCTCGCCACGCGCGCCTGGAAAGGCCCCCAGGGCGACACGTTGGTGGATGCGCTGGAGCGTGGGTACAGAGTGGTAGCCTGCCGCGGCTGTTGTCTTGTCGGGTCCGGAAGCTTGTCGCTCACCGGGCCTTGCCGGGACGCGCGGCGCGTCGCGGCAAGTTCCTTGTGCTGCCTTGATTGGCCTTCCCGGCAAGCTCCTCTTGCCGGGGCCTTGTCTCCTAAGCTTAAATACTTTGTTCTTGAATGGCTCCAAAGGAACCATGGAGGGCCTCGGCGGTCATCCGGCAAGCCTTGCCGCGGGGCGCTGCAACTGCCCGTGCACAAGTTCGGGATACTAGGGTACCCCTACTCTAGTACACCGACAGGAGCCCCCGGGCCTGGGCCACACACGGTGCCGAGCGCTGTTGGGCCAGGCCCAAAACAGGGCACGGGCACGCGCGGCCTGGGTTACGCCGAATCTCGCTCCGTATCCACCGCGCCCTCCCCGAACGGCACGCGTTGAATGCGGCATCATGGGAGAGATCATGGGTGGTTTCTTTATTCGGAAGGGCGAAACGTCCGCCCCCTCCCTCTTTATAAGCAAGGGAAACAGGGGCAGTTCGCCCACTTCGTCGGTTGCTACTTCATTCTCGAAAATCTCCGCCGCTCCCCCCTTCTTCCCGAAGCCGAAAGAGAGCAGCGCTCCGCCCCCCATTGCCACCAGCTCACCAACGCCGCCGATCTCCCCCACCACCTCCGCCATGGCTCCAAAAGCCGACAAGGGGAAGGGCGTGAAGTCGGCCGAGGCGCAGCGGCTCGCGGCGCTGCGGAAGGAGCGGGCCCTTTTCTCCCCTCAGCTTGGTGCGAAGGAGCTGAGGGAGTACTACTACCTCTTCTGGTCGACGGAGACGTGAGCGCATCCGCGTACGAGGGTACTCCCGGCCACCGCTTCGAGACTGGCTCCGAACGGGTACCCCTTTTCGCGCTGTTCTTCTACTGCGGGCTCTGCCCGCCTTTCTCTGAATTCTTCTGCGATATCATGAACACCTATGGGTTCCGCCTCCTTGATTTCACCCCCAACGCCGTTCTGACCATGGCAGTTTTCGCACATTTGTGCGAAAACTTTGTCGGAGTCCACCCAAACGTAGCCCTTTTTCGCCACTTCTTCATGCCTCGAGTCGAGAGACAAGAGCCCCTTGCTGGAGGAATCGCTTGGATCTCGAGGGTCGGCAAGAAGGAAGCCTATTTGGAGGGAGAGCTCCGCAGCAAATGGGAGGAGTGGAGAGCTGAGTGGTGCTAGGTCATCGAGGAGAACCCGCAGCCGTTCATTGCCCTGCGCCAAGACCCAATAGTACGCGGCAATGATTGGAGCAACGTGGCCCCGGAAGACGACAGGCTGAAAATCGCCGTCACCCGGATCCTACGCCTCAGGCTTGCCGGGCTCACTGTGGGCGCAGTTGGCGCAGATTTCCTTCGCCGCCGCATTGCCCCCCTGCAGGAGAGGGGGAGACCTGCCTGGGAGTTCAAGAACTCGGCGGCTATCATGAGGCTGCGCCCGGGCCTCAACTTCAACTTCACCGTCTTGGAATTGGACGCAATGCTTTTGGAGCTGTTCAAGCGCGACCCTCAGCACCCATTTATGTTGCCGCGGAATGTTGTTCCGCTATGCAACAATTCCTCGCTCGACCGGATCCGTGCAATGATGCCGTCGTGCAATTCGCACGGATTCGCCCCAACTTGGCAAGAACCTGCGGATGACGTTGTGCGGGCGTTCTTTGACGACTTGGTAGAAGTGCCGGTCTGCGCTGATGAGCAGAAGAGCCTCACCCACGACACCACCGATGCGGAGATGCAGCGCATCGCCACCAGGCTGGAAGAGGCGGCAGCAGCTGCTACCGCGGGTGTATTTGGATTCACCGTGGAGGAGGCGGAGGCAGCGGAGGCGGCAAGCCTTGCCGAGCGCGAGGAGTTTCCGACGAGGAAGATCTTGCCGGCCCTGAAGCTGAGCCGAGCGAGCCCGGCGAGGAAGAGCTTGTCGGGCCCGAGCCTTCAAACAGCTTGCCGCAGGCGGAGCCCCCGGCCCTGCCAAGGAGGCGTCTTCGCAAGGCCGCGGACGTAGCGGGGCGGCAGACGGGTCAACAGCCGCCGAGTCGCGCGACACGCTCTACCGTGGCAAGCACCGTTGCCGCGGGAGCGCCTCACGCCGCTGCGGCAACTGGAGCAGGGTCTTCCCGGTCCACCACTGCTGCTCCTGCCAAGTGGGCAAGGGAGCCTACTCCTCCGCCTCGTCGCACCGGAGGCGAGCCGGACTTCGATCTCTCCGCGCTCAGCTCCGACAAGGAAGAAGAAGAGTAAGATTCCTTGCTGTCCTCATATTTCTTCAATGTTGTTGCTTTCGTCTTGTATCTGACTTGCTTCGATCTGAATCCATTCCTTTTCAGGATGCTGGCCTAGAGAGCTGCGAAGAGATCCAAGGGCCCGGTGATTGTCATCGAGGATGATCCCACCGTGTCAGCAGGGGGTGCGTCTGAGACCACCTTGATGGACCCGGCAACTACTCCCCAAAGCAGCCCCCAGCGCAGCCCCCAGCGTAAGTTTATAGCTTACTTCCTGCTGTCAGGCACGCATGGGTGCTCTTTTCTCTACAGACATCTTGACTGTTGGATTTGTGTAGGAGCAGAACAGCCTCACCAGGAATGCCCGGAAGCTGCTCCCGAAGTGCCATCTGCTTCAACTACGCCGCCAAGGGAGGAGTCCCCGGCAAGGGAGCACTCTCCGGCAAGGGAGAACTTTCCGGCAAGGGACGATTCTCTGGCAAGGGACGGCACCAGTGATCCTCCGGCGGTTGAGACCGCGACCGCAGATCCTAGCACAGGTAATCTTCTTGCCTGAAAACTTCCCTTGGGTTCTTCTTCTTCGGAATTTCCTTTCTTGGATTTTTGCTTGACTTTTCTCCCTTTTTCGCTCCTCAGATCCATCTGCTGCGGAGCCAATGGAAACTGAGGACGCCGGCAAGGAGAACGCATGCGGCAACAACGACGACGCCGCCGCCACCGAAGAAGAGGCCGGTGCTGATGATCCCGCCGGGGAGGAGGCCGCCAAGGCTGCCGCCGCAGAAGTTGGCGAGGAATCCGGCGATCGCACTGATGGCCCCGAGGCCGCAGGAGCGCCAGGCGCTGCACCGATCGCCGATCCCCCCGCCGCTGCTGCAGAGCCAGGCTCCAAAGAGCCACAGCCCGGCGCCTACCTGAGGGCCGGCGATGGCGTCTTCATCAAGCTCCCCTGGGCGTCGAGCTCCAGGGCGCCGATCGAAGGAGAAACTTTTGACGAAGAGGTGCTTGCCTCCGCCGGGCTGACGCTGGTTGACGCGCCAAGCAGCAGCAGCGATGAGCCTGAAGAGGAGCGGCTGTTGCGGAAGTTGACGTCGCTCTACCGTGCCCGACAAGCCAAGCTAGCCTCCCAAGAAGCGCTTGTCGCGAAGGCAGGAGTTGATATTGAGAAGCGCGCGGAGGAGCTCCGAGGCCTCAGGCAGGAAGCTCTCCGGTCCTTGGCGGAGGAGCGGGAGCAACTTCTCAAGAAGCGGAAAGCCTTCCTCCTCGAGAAGGCTGAAGCTGAGGAGAAGCAATAGCTTGTCGCCGAAAACTTATTTGCGCAGGAAGGAGAGCTGGCGCAGTGCAAGGTCAACCTTGACAGCCACGAGGAAGAGCTTGCCGTGCGGGAGCAGTCAATTGGCGGGGCCCTCAAGGAGGCAAGGGATGCTAGCGCAGCCGCCGAGGCCGCCAAGGAGGAGCTAGAGGTGAAAGTGGCGCGGCTGGAAGCCGATCTCAGGGCGAGCGGCGAGGAGCTCGCTGTGCTCAAGCGTGAGCGCGAGAAGGATGCTGCCGCTCATGGTGAGCTGCAGGGTCTTCTCGCCGAGAGGAGCAAGGAGCTCAGCGCCGCCAGGGATTCCAATGCAGACCTGGAGTTGAAGCTGGCCACGTTGACTCAGACGCTGGACGGCGCTAGGGAGCGAGAGGTGACCTTGTCGGAGAAGATCAAGGCCGACGAGGCACTGCTGGCGAGTGCTGCTGCCGCCCACGACGCCTTCAGGGAGACAGTGGAGCATTGGACCGAAGGTCTTGTGGATGTTGCCGCGGCCATCGACGGGGAGTTGGCGCAGCTGGGGGCGGAGGATTTTGGGTATCCTTCCGACGAGCATCTCCGACCCAGCGCCAAGCTCAGCCTGTTCTTCAAAGGCGTGGCGACGGCCCTCCAGCGACTCCGGGAGAGGATCCCAAAGCAGCTGGCCGACGAGTCGCACAGGATTTGCGCGGGGGCTCTCCAGAAGGTGCTGATGAAGGTGGCCTTCCGCAACCCAGGCATCAACTTCACTAACGTCCTCAAGTCCTTGCCGCCGGATGCTGACGTGGAAGCGCTCAAGGCCCTTGTCGCACCCATCGTGGACAAGGTGAGCGAGATCAAGAGGGTTGAGGGCGATCGCGTAGACTAGGCCGCCCGTTTTCTCTTTCTCCTTGTCGCTGCTGGCCATATTATGAGATCAATCTCTTAGAGCTGCGACAAGTTATCTTGTAATATAACTCTATTTCTGGTATCGATTGCTACGTTATTTCCTTTACTAGATTCCTTCCTTTGTATGTTTCTGCCCTACGCTTTTAGGTAACTTGCCGGCGCAGGCACCTTAGCTGCGAGCGCTGAGTGCGGGACATCAGCAGCCTGCTGGCGGTGCCACTACCGACAAGAAACCTTGCCGCAACTAGCCGCAGCTCACTTAAATTGTTGAGCGGACTCGAAACAAAGTAAGGGCGCAACTAGCCACGAGTTGGTTCCTCCGCGCACAGGTTTTCCATACAAAGCACGGTCGTTCAAGGAAGATAACTTAAAAAATTTAAACCTGATTGCTCAAACTTTGGCAACTTAGCTTTTTTTGGTCGTGTGCTTCCCGGCAAGGCGAGAACTTGCTTGAACGATGCCTGGTCCACACCATTATCTTCTCCTTTCCCCCGGCAAACTTGTGTGCGAGGGAACCTTCTTTTCCTTTTTGAGAAAAAGAAAGAAGAGAAAATAAAGATATGGAGCCTTACGGCTCGTTATTGCTTACCGGGGGTAGGTGCTGCACAAAGTGTCAGATAACGCATGCAAATATAAAGTAGAAAGCATGAATTTGACAAGATGTGCGGAGCACATGAGCTTTACTTATGCACGGGATCTGCGCCCGGCTTTGTACAAAGGATTACATGCAACATCGGCAAGACTTGTACAAAAGGTGGTTGCCGGAACAGGTTCCGGCAACCGCGCCCTACGGGTAAAACTTACGAAGATGCTCAATGTTCCAGGAGTTGCTCACCGGAATGCCATCTTCGGTCTCAAGGCGGACAGCGCCAGGCCTAGTGACTCGTTTCACCCGTAAGGGCCTTCCCACTTCGGCGTCAACTTGTTGGAATTCTTGGCGGACTGAACGCGCCGAAGAACAAGGTCGCCTTCCTCGAAACTTCTGGCATTAACTTTGCGGCTATGGTAGCGGCGCAAAGCTTGCTGGTATCGAGCAGCTCGTACAGCAGCCTGAAGACGGTCCTCCTCAAGGAGCAGCGCGTCATCTTGTCGCAGCTGCTCTTGCTCAAGCTCATCATAAGCGAGCACTCGAGGTGACCCGTATACGAGTTCCGTGGGGAGAACTGCCTCTGCTCCATAGACTAGAGCGAAAGGTGTCTGGCCAGTGGCTCGATTTGGCGTCGTCCTGATCGACCAAAGAACCACCGGCAGCTCCTCGATCCAGTTCTTTCCGCACTTGCGCAGCCTGTCGAAAGTTCTGGTCTTGAGCCCGCGCAGCACTTCAGCATTTGCCCTCTCTGCTTGACCGTTGCTTCTCGGATGAGCAACAGAAGCGAAGCAGACCTTGGCGCCAAGATCTTGGACGTACTGCATGAAGGTGCGGCTCGTGAATTGCGTGCCGTTGTCGGTGATGATCCTGTTAGGGATCCCGAAACGGCAAACAATCGACCTGAAGAACTTGACTGCTGACTGTGCTGTCACCTTCCTCACTGGTTCCACTTCCGGCCACTTTGTGAACTTGTCGATTGCAACGTACAAGTACTCAAAGCCCCCGACAGCTCGGGGAAAGGGCCGAGGATGTCGAGCCCCCAGACCGAAAATGGCCAGGATAAAGGGATCGTCTGGAGAGCTTGAGCTGGCTGGTGTATCTGCTTGGAATGGAACTGGCACGCTTCACACTTGGTTACTTGTGCAGTTGCATCCTTGAGGGCTGTCGGCCAAAAGAAACCTTGCCGGAACGCTTTGCCGGCAAGTGCTCTTGCGCCAATGTGGTGACCACATATGCCTCCATGTATCTCTGCCAACAGTTTTTGTCCGTCTTCCCGGTGAATACACTTCAATTTCACACCGTTGAGTTTTCTTCTGTACAGTGGGTTGTCGACAAACTGGTACATACTTGACTGTCGGGCTACTCTTTCCGCTTCTTCTTGCTCTTCGGGAAGTTCTCCTGTCTGAAGGAAAAGGACAATCTTCTGTGCCCATGTTGGAGCTTGCGGCTCGACAACAGGGACTAAAGGCATATCTGTTGCTGCGGGAACATTCGCTTCTACGGCGAGAACTCGTGGCTCTGCCGGAGCTAGATGTTCCCCGGCAAGCTTGCCGGAGCAAAACTTGTCCGGAGCGTCTGCTTCAACGGAACAAGCACTAAGACTTGCCGGAGCAAACTGCTCCTCAGCATCCTTGGTGTTGGTTTTGGGGACCTTCTTGGCGGCGGCTTCGGGGAGCTCTGCTAGAAAATAGTCACCAGAAATCAACTTCCTCTTCTTGCTCTGTCTAGTTGATGGCGTTACGGATGGCTGAGTCAGCTTGAGCACAAAGATCCCTGGTTCCACAGGTAACTTAAGTGCAGCGCACTTTGACAGGCCATCAGCTATGTCATTCTGAGCTCCCGGAACATGCTCCATCTGTAGGCCGTCAAAATGCTCTTCTAGCTTTCTCACTTCATCAACATATGCTTCCATCAACGGGCTCTGATAGTTCTTGTTCACTTGGCGGATGACAAGCTATGAGTCACCCCTGACAATGAGCTTCTTGATCCCAAGGTCTGCCGCGATCCTGAGACCGGCAAGCAAACCTTCATACTCTGCAGTATTGTTTGTTGCTTGCTCCTTGGGAAAGTGCATCTGGACTACGTACTTGAGGTGCTCTCCGGTGGGTGCGACAAGCAGCACGCCCGCACCGGCGCCTTGCAACGAGAAGGCACCATCAAAGTACATCAGCCACTCTTTGCTTGCCTCCTTGCCGGGAATGCTTGTCTCTGGAATTTCTTCATCTGGTGTTGGCGTCCACTCCGCTATGAACTCTGCCAACGCCCTGCTTTGCATAGTTGAAGTACTCTCAAACTTGAGGCCAAAGCTTGACAGTTCCAGTGCCCACTCGACAATCCTGCCTGTCGCTTCTGGATTTTGCAGTATCCTCTTCAGCGGAAAACGAGTGACGACTGTGATCTCATGTGCTTGGAAGTAATGGCGCAGCTTTCTCGAGGCCATGAGGAGGCCGAAAAGCAATTTCTGCACACCAGAGTACCTTGACCTAGCCCCCTGCAGAAGGGAACTGACAAAGTAAACTGGGCGCTGCACCATTCTCTTCTGCATCTTCTCATGCTCCTGCGCAGATCCATCCTTGTCGGGACCAGAGCTTGCCGGTGAAGTCCTCTGCTTGTCGCTGGATGCATCTGCCGTGGTTGCTGGCTCATCATCCGCCTCCCTCTCTGCTACTAACGCAGCACTAACCACTTGATTGGTTGCCGCTATATATAGCAGCAACTTCTCTTGTGGCTTAGGTGCGACAAGTGTTGGAGTGGAGGACAGGTATCTCTTCAAGTCCTGCAGCGCAGCCTCCGCTTCCGGAGTCCATTTCATTGGACCTGCCTTTTTCAATATTTTGAAAAATGGCAGGGCGCGCTCAGCAGACCTAGAGATAAACCTGCTGAGAGCAGCCACGCAACCGGCAAGTCTTCGTACATCCTTGACGCGCTTCGGTGCTTCAATCTGCTCAATAGCCTTGATCTTGTTGGGATTGGCTTCAATTCCCCGCTGAGACACAAAGAACCCGAGAAGCTTGCCGGAGGGGACTCCAAACACGCACTTCTCGGGGTTAAGCTTGAGGTTGATCTTGCGCAGATTTGCAAAGGTTTCGTCTAAATCTTGAATCAGGGTCGCCTTGTCCTTGCTCTTGACCACTATGTCATCCATGTAGGCTTCCACATTTCTGTGCATTTGCGGCTCAAAAGCGTCATGGACTACCCTTGCAAATGTTGAACCAGCATTCTTTAAACCGAAAGGCATCCGTACGAAACAGTATGTGCCACATGGGGTGATGAATGCGGTCTTCTCCTCATCCTCTTCTGCCATGAAGATCTGATGGTATCCTGAGTATGCATCAAGAAATGAAAGCAAGTCACATCCGGCCGTGGAGTCAACAATCTGGTCGATGCGCGGCAAGGGAAATGGGTCTTTGGGACAAGCTTTATTGACATCGGTAAAGTCGATACAAAGCCTCCATTTCCCGTTTGCCTTACGCACGACTACAGGATTGGCCAACCACGTAGGATGGAGCACTCCTCTGACAAGGCCTGCTGCTTCCAATTTCTTGATCTCTTCTGCAATGAATTCTTGGCGCTCCACTGCCTGTTTCCTGACTTTCTGCTTGACGGGCCGCGCATGAGGACAGACGGCAAGATGGTGCTCGATTACTTTCCTGGGAACACCGGGGATGTCAGACGGTTGCCATGCAAACACGTCGACGTTCGCCCGCAGGAAAGCAACGAGCGCGCTTTCCTATTTAGGGTCGAGAGTGGCACTGATGGTGAAGGTACCACCAGTGCCGTCCTCCTTGGCGGACACCTTCTTGGTCTCTGGTGGAGCTGCCATTGTCTTCTTACACTTGCCGGTGGAGCTCGATGGTGCGTCCTCGACGGTAGCGCAGCACTCCGAAGAGGTGCGCTTGCCGGAGTGGGCATCAGAACTCTTGCCGGACTTGGTCTTCTTCTTCCCCCCGGGAGCTTCAGCGGCAAGTGACTTGCGATCTGTTGCGGCTGCTGCTTCCCGGTAGATCTTGTCGGCGCAGATAAGAGCATCCTTCTTGTCGCCAGGGACAGAGATGACACTTATCGGGCCTGGCATCTTCAGTACGTTGTATGCATAGTGAGAGGCTGCCATGAATTTGGCGAGTGCTGGATGGCCGAGTATCCCATTGTAAGGTAATGGAAAATCAGCAACGTCAAAAGTGACCCTCTCAGTCCTGAAGTTCAACTCGCTGCCAAATGTTACTGGCAACGTGATCTTTCCCTTCGGCTTGCTCCTTCCCGGATTGATTCCTTGGAATGTGCCGGTCTCTTCGAGCTCGCTATCAGGGATCTGGAGTTTCTGGAGTACCGCGGAGGAGATCAGGTTCAAGCCGGCCCCGCCGTCAACTAGCATCTTAGTGACCTTTAGGTTGCGGATAGTTGGTGAAACCAACATCGGCAAGCACCCGACCGCAGTTATGCGATCAGGGTGATCCTCAATATCAAAGATGATAGGCGTGCTGGACCATTTTAGAGGCTTGCGTGACTCGACCGGTGGTTCTGCCGCATTGACTTCCCGCACCCATTGCTTGAGCTGACGGTGTGAAGTATGAAGAGAAGCACCGCCGTCAATGCACAGGACCTCTGTGGCTTTCTGGAACTCCTGCTCGTCGGTCTCGTCATCATCCATATCTTCATCAT
Organism: Triticum aestivum; assembly: GCF_018294505.1. NCBI lineage: Eukaryota > Viridiplantae > Streptophyta > Magnoliopsida > Poales > Poaceae > Triticum > Triticum aestivum. The sequence goes on from NC_057801.1 coordinate 454,243,269, forward strand.
CGTTGTCATCTTCATCCTTTTCGCGGCCGCGGGGAGGTCTATCTCCTTGCTGCTGCTTAGCTTTTGCCGCGGTGTCCTCCTCGGCCGGGACGTTTCTTGCCGGATCCTCCAGCACCTTCCTGGGCCTTCTCCTTGTCGCATCGCTTGTACTCAGCCTTTTGCTGTTCAACAAGCTGCTCGACCTTCTTGCAGCTCTGGAGATCATGGCCCTTGGTGCGGTGGATCTTGCAGTATTGCTTGTTGGTGCCGTCTTGCTTGTCGGCAACCACCACAGCCGCGGCAACCTCCTTGCCGGAGCTACCAGCTTTGGCTTCCTTGCCGGACTGCTCAACGACTAGCACCTCTTTGCCTTTCTTATTCCTGTTGCTCCGCCGCCGGTTTTTCCTTGCCGGGGCAGCTTCCTCACTATCAGATCCTCCTGCTCCTATATTCTCTCCGGGGAAGTTTCCTCCCTTCCTCAGCACGTGCACACTTGTCGGCCAGGGCATATAGCTTGCTGACGTCTCTGATCTTGCACATCGCCATCTCCTCCCGCATCCTGTGGTTCCGCACGTTCTGATGGAACGCGCTGATTACCGCGGCAGGGTGGACATCTGGGATGTTGTGCTGCACGCGACTGAATCTCTGAATGTACTTGCGCAGGGGCTCTCCTTCCTTCTGGGCGAGCAGATGAAGATCGCTCTCTTGGCCATGAGGCTTGTGGCCGCCTGTAAAGGCGCCGACAAACTGATGGCACAGGTCTGCCCAGGAGGATATGGAGTTGTCCGGCAAGTGCATGAGCCAGGATCTGACATTGGGCTTGAGCACCAGCGGGAAGTAGTTGGCAAGGATCTTGTCGTCCCGCCCCCCAGCAGCTTGCACCGCGATGGTGTAGATGCTGAGGAACTCCGACGGATGCGACTTGCCGTCGTACTTCTCTGGTACATCTCACTTGAAATTCTTCGTGCTGGGCCACTGGACTTGCCGCAGCTCACGAGTGAACGCAGGGCAACCTACCGCGTACGGCAAGTCGCCTGGTTCCCCTGGCGCATGCATGTCAACAGAGGGCCCAGCGCGCTTGTCGGATTGACGTCGCGCTTCTCTTTGGTGCTCGATGCGAGTACGAGCGTCTTCTTGCTGTCGTTCGTGAAGAACTTGGCGTTGATCGCGACGAGCTCGTGGATCTGATGATGCGGTGGAGTCGCTGTCGAGGTGGATCCGACGAGTCGGCGATCTTGGCCTTCGGGGTGGAGAGTGCATGGTGGTTGCACCCCCACCGGTCTCGTCGCCACCGGCTCGTGTCTGGCAGTCCTGCCGCGGCCGCGATGCACTTGGCTTCCGCGGAGTGTCGCCGTTGGCAAAGCCGATGAGACTCTGAATGGTGGCCCTCCATTGGTCGATCTTGTCTTCCGCTGGAGGGTAATCCAGGAGCAGTTGAGCTCGCGCCAAAGCTTCTGCTGGAGTGGTGGGTGGCAGTGGCGAACGGTGCGAGGAGCGGGATATGCTCGGACTTCTAACTATGTTAGAAGGAGCAGTATCCTGTCCAGGCGACCGTGCCTCGCTTGTGCCAGCATGTAGGCGTGCATGCTGGTCTTGAGCACCCGGAGATCCACCAGCTCGATCTTGGCCCAACAACGTATGGTACTGCGAGTACCATGACGCTGTCGGTCCTGCGCCTCCTGAGATGGGCGCGGTACATGTACGGACGCCGAGGTCTGCGCAGCCTTGTCCTTGGACCTGGCAGCATCGTGAGCTTCCTCGTCGACGTCCGTTCTTCCGCCGGCGTCTACTCCACCACCCGTTTGCTCCGGTGGTGGTGGAAGTGACGTGGACGGAGCAGCTGCCGCCGAAGTCTTCTTCTTCGGTGGCATGTCGATGAAGAAAATGAAGATCTGGCTCGTGTGAACGCCGGATCAGGTCCACACAATCTCGACGCCCCCCTACCTGGCGCACCAAAGATGTCGGGGAAACTGATCCACGAACACCTATGGGACCGGCGGACCGAGCCCCTTTCGGTTCGGCGGGGGGGCGGAGATCGCACGAAGAGCAGATCAAGGTGAAGCACACGAGCAGTTTACCCAGCTTCGGAGCTCTCCGGAGAGATAATACTCCTACTGCTGCTTGTCTGATTGTATTGTGTTCTTGCTCAGAGCGCTGAACGCTACAGTACGCTCTAGCTGCTAATGAGACCGAGCGTGTGTGATTTTCTGGGTCCGAACCCCCTCTACATTGCGCATGGGCCTCCTTTTATACGCTAAAGGGGTCACCGACAGGTGGCAACATAGACAAGGGTAAAAATGGAAAAGGGGTGGGTTGGTACAGCTACTTGCACAGTGTATTCTAACCTAACCCTGACGGCAGGGGACAAAGGCATTAAATGCCTGTCTGCGTCGCCCAAACAGTGCAAAAAGGGACTGTCAGGGGATGCCACCGCTCGCCACGATGGCAGTCTTGTCAGCTTCGCATGCCACCGGCACCGCTGGCTGCACAGCCTCTCGCACGCGCGCCTGGAAAGGCCCCCAGAGCGACACGTTGGTGGATGTGTTGGAGCGTGGGTACAGAGTGGTAGCCCTGCCGCGGCAAGCGCCTTGCCGCGCTGTTTTCTTGTCGGGTCCCGGAAGCTTGTCGCTCACCGGGCTTGGCCGGGACGCGCGGCGCGTCGCGGCAAGTTCCTTGAAATGCCTTGGTTGGCCCTTCCCGGCAAGCTCCTCTTGCCGGGGCCTTGTCTCCTGAGCTTAAATACTTTGTTCTTGAATGGCTCCAAAGGAACTATGGAGGGCCTTGGCGGTCACTCCGGCAAGCCTTGCCGCGGGGGTGCTGCAACTGCCCGTGCACAAGTTCGGGATACTAGGGTACCCCTACTCTAGTACACCGACACTATAGTTCAACTAACCGGCCCAACTGATTTTATGGGTCGTCACAGGCTGAAAGTGACAATACCGGGCCAGAAATTGGGACCAACACTTAAATGGGCCGCTAAAAGGCCAAAACTCGGGTCCGACTACAAATGGCCCATCAGATTTATGGGCCATCAACAGGCTGAAAGACACACTGGTCCAGAAATTAGCCCAACATTTAAATGGGTCGCTAAAAGGCCGAAAGATGTACATCCTGAAAATTGGCCCATACATTAAATGGGCCATTAGGAGGACGAAATCTCATCAGGCCGATATTGAGCCCAAATATATAGCGGGCTGTTAACGTTCTCGAACTAACGATGGGCTGCAATGGTGTCAAATCTTTAACGAGCCGTTGACGGGCCGAATTGGCACATCTCGTATGGGCCATGGGCTTAAATGGACCTCACACAAGTAGGCCTTATATGGGCCGGCCTGCTAATTTTTACTGGGCCAGCCTTTATCACCGGAATGGGCCACTGTTGGGCTGTGACACGTGTCGACCTATCATAGGCGCCTCATGTCCAATGAGTGGATGACATCTGTCCCAACGGTGAGGCCACACATGTTTCCTGCGGCTAAGGATGATTTTACACGTGAAAAATCCCCATTGGTCTGGGCTGTTAACGGGTTATCGGATCCAAAACTGGACCCGATAGCTTAACGGCGTTCCGTTATGGTGGATGCCACGTGTCGGTCACCCTTGACGAAAGCACTTATGTGATGCGTGATTTATTGTCATGGAAGTGGACACTTCCGTGATGATCATTTTGGTAATGTCATGGAACACTTCTACGACAGCACAGGTATGACTATCTTGATTCTGTCATAAAATCGTCATGGATGTACATGCATGACAAAAAACGCGACCTAATGTGACAAACATGTATCATCACGGAAGTGTATTTTTTTTGTAGTGATTAGACATATGGATCCAAATCAGCCCCTTATGAAGCAACGCATAAACTAGGGTTTAAGCTTCTGTCACTCTAGCAACCCATCATCTACTTATTACTTCCCAATGCCTTCCTCTAGGCCCAAATAATGGTGAAATGTCATGTAGTCGACCTTCACATAACACCACTAGAGGAAAGACAACATACATCTCATCAAAATATCGAACGAATACCAAATTCACATGACTACTAATAGCAAGACTTCACTCATGTCCTCGGGAACAAACGAAACTACTCACAAAGCATATTCATGTTCATAATCAGAGGAGTAATAATATGCATTAAGGATCTGAACATATGATCTTCCACCAAATAAACAAATTAGCATCAACTACAAGGAGTAATCAACACTACTAGCAACCCACAGGTACCAATCTGTGGTTTTGATACAAGATTGGATACAAGAGATGAACTAGGGTTTTGAGAGGAGATGGTGCTGGTGAAGATGTTGATGGAGATTGACCCCCTCTCGATGAGAGGATCGTTGGTGATGACGATGGTGATGATTTCCCCCTCCCAGAGGGAAGTTTCCCCAGCAGAACAGCTCTGCCGGAGCTCTAGATTGGTTCCGCCTCGTGGCGGCGGAGTTTCGTCCCATAAGCTTGCCTCTGATTTTTTCCACGGTAAAAGCCTTCATATAGCAGAAGATGGGAACTGGAGGGCCACCAGGGGGCCTAGGAGATAGGGGCACGCCCAGTAGGGGTGCGCCCCCCCCCCCACCCACCTGGCCAAGGTGTGGGCCCCCTCTGGTGCTTTCTTCGCTCAATAATTCTTATTAATTCCAAAAATAGCTTTCGTGGAGTTTCAGGATTTTTGGAGCTGTTCATAATAGGTTTCCAATATTTGCTCCTTTTCCAGCCAGAATTCCAACTGCCGGCATTCCCCCTCTTCATGGTAAACCTTGTAGAATAAGAGAGAATAGCCATAAGTATTGAGACATAATGTGTAATAACAGCCCATAATGCAATAAATATTGATATAAAAGCATAATGCAAAATGGACGTATCAACTCCCCCAAGCTTAGACCTCGCTTGTCCTCAAGTGGAAGCCGAAATGGAAAAATATGTCCACATGTTTAGAGATAGAGGTGTCGATAAAAATAAAATACGGACATGAGGGCATCATGATCATTCTTATAACAGCAACATAAATAGATTTTATCATATGATTTCTTATGCTCAAATAACAATCAATTCACAATGTCAAGTATGGTTCAGAAACTTCATTGGGAACTAACAAACTATAATCTCAGTCACTGAAGCAATTGCAATTTATCATAACATCAGAAAGAGTCAAGAATAGAGCTTTTCATCAAGTCCACATACTCAACTATCATATAGTCTTCTACAATTTCTAACACTCACGCAATACTTGTGGTTATGGAGTTTCAACCAGACACTAAGAAAGATAGGGGCTTATTGTGTTGCCTCCCAACGTATTCACCTTTGGGTGATGTCAACAATAATAATTCATGCTAACTTACATCCAATTGGATATATATATCAAGATCTTTCAAACACGAGGAGCTTGCCAAAGGATAAAATGAAAAAGGGAAAGGTGAAGATCACCTTGACTCAAGCATAAAGTAAAAAACATAAAGTAAAAGATAGGCCCTTCGCAGAGGAAAGCAGAGGTTGTCATGTACTTTTGGGGTTGGATGCACAAAATCTTAATGCCAAAGAACGTCACTTTATATTGCCACTTGTATATGGACATTTATTATGCAGTCCGTCGCTTTTATTGCTTCCATAACAAGATCGTATAAAGCTTATTTTCTCTGCACTAATAAGTCATACATATTTAGAGAGCAATTTTTATTGCCTGCAACATGACAACTTACTTGAAGGATCTTATTCAATCCATAGGTAGGTATAGTGGAATCTCATGGCAAAAACTGGGTTTAAGGATATTTGGAAGCACAAGTACTATCTCTACTTGGTGCAAGGAATTTGGCTAGCATGAGGGGGAAAGGCAAGCTCAACATGTTGGGAAGATCAATGACAGTATACTTTAACTAAGATGTGAGAAAACATAAACCATTACGTTGTCTTCCTTGTCCAACATCAACTCTTTTAGCATGTCATACTTAATGAGTGCTCACAATCATAAAAGATGTCTAAGATAGTATATTTGTATGTGACCTCTCCTTCCTTATTACTTCCTATTAATTGCAACGATGACCAAAACTACGTTTGTCAACTCTCAACAACCTTTATGCCTCATACTTTCGACGTGTGTAGTCATTACTATCCATCAGATCAATATGAACACTTTTATTCTTTTTATTCTTTCTGCTTCTCAAGATCATGGCAAGATAGCAAAGCCCTCGACTCAACACTAATCTTTATTATAGATAGCTCACGGACTCGATTACATAAAGAGACCACAAAGCAAAACTCAAAACTAATTGATACTGAAACTTCAATCTACTAGGTCAAGATACTACTAAAAGGATTGAACTAAATAAAATGGTAAAGATAGGAGTGTGATGGTGATATGATACAGGGGCACCTCCCCCAAGCTTGGCAGTTGCCAAGGGGAGTGTCCATACCCATGTAATTATGTCCTCGGAGGTGACGGAGGTGGTGTTGTTTATGGTGGATAATTGCACATCGAGCGTAAAAGCTCCTCCAATTTGCGGATGATGCCCTTGAGTCCGACAATATGATCCTTCAACAAAATATTTTCCGGCGTGAGATACTTGTTCTGTATGCGAGCTAACTCAATCATCTTGAAAGCTTCAATCTCAGTTGGAGTAAAGAGGTTAGGTAGAGGTTGAGGGATGTTTTCTTCTTCCAGCGCCGGAGCTTGATCCTCCATGGCCTTCTTGATCCCTTCATCCTTATTGATTTCCTCCGGTTCTTCTCTTTTCAGCTCTATCTTCAATAGCCAAGCATCCTTGTTTTCATTGTTGAAGGAGGGTGTCGTCATGATGCTCTAGATCTATCAGAAAAACAGCTCGAAACAAAAACAAAGGATATTTGCGTGATACTGTGGTCAAAACCTTCGGGAGATTATATAATGAATTTTTACTGACCAAAATACGTAACATGCAAGAAAACAGAGTCCGGGAGGCACACGAGGTGGCCACGAGACACGGGGGTGCGCCCAGGAAGGGTGGGCATGCCCTCCACCCTCGTGGAGGCCTCGTGTCCTTCCCGAACTACTTCTTTCTTTCCAAAATTCTTAAATTTTCCAAAACGGATAAAAATTGCCATTAGAAATGTTTTGGAGTTGGTTTACTTACCGTACCACATACCTATTCCTTTTCGGAGTCTGGAACATTCTAGAAAGTGTCCCTTATGTATTCCTCCGGGGTTACGGTCTCAGCAATATTAGTTTCAACATTGATAGGATTACCTGAGATATAATGTTTAATTCTTTGACCGTTCACCACCCTCGGACTTGTGCCTTCGAAGTTGTTGATTTTTATGGAACCGGAACGATAGACCTCCTCGATAACGTAAGGACCTTCCCATTTAGAGAGAAGTTTTCCTGCAAAAAATCTTAAATGAGAGTTGAATAATAACACATAATCACCTATGTTAAATTCTCGCTTTTGTATTCTTTTGTCATGCCATCATTTAACTTTTTCTTTGAACAGTTTGGCATTCTCATAGGCTTGGGTTCTCCATTCATCCAGTGAGCTAATGTCAAACAACCTCTTATCACCAGCAAGTTTGAAGTCATAGTTGAGCCCTTTAATAGCCCAATATGCTTTATGTTCAATTTCAAGAGGTAAATGACATGCTTTTCCATAAACCATCTTATACGGAAACATATCCATAGGATTTTTGTATGCAGTTCTATAGGCCCATAATGCATCTTCAAGTTTTTTGGACCAATTCTTTCTAGATCTATTGACAGTCTTTTGCAAAATTAATTTGAGCTCTCTATTGCTCAACTCTACTTGACCACTAGACTGCGCGTGATAAGGAGATGCGATTCTATGATTAACATCATACTTAGAAAGCATATTACGGAAAGCACCATGAATAAAATGTGAACCACCATCAGTCATAAGATATCTAGGGACTCCAAAACTCGGATAAATAACTTCTTTAAGCATTTTAATAGAAGTGTTATGATCAGCACTACTAGTTGGAATAGCTTCTACCCACTTAGTAACGTAATCAACAGCAACTAAAATATGTGTGTAACCATTAGAGGCAGGAAAAGGTCCCGTATAATCAAAGCCCCAAACATCAAACGGTTCAATAACAAGAGAATAATTCATAGGCATTTCTTGATGTCTACTAATATTACAAATTCTTTGACATTCATCACAAGATAAGACAAACTTACGAGCATCTTTGAAGAGAGTAGGCCAATAAAAACCGGATTGCAATACCTTATGTGCAGTTTTATCTCCAGCATGGTGTCCTCCATATGATTCAGAGTGACACTTGTGTAGGATTGGTTCCTATTCATGCTCAGGTACACAATGTCTAATAACACCCTCTACTCCTTTATAAAGGTGTGGGTCATCCCAGAAGTAATGTCTTAAATCATAGAAGAACTTTTTCTTTTGCTGGTATGTGAAACTAGGTGGTATAAATTTAGCAACAATGTAATTAGCATAATCAGCATACCAAGGAGTAGTACGAGAAGCATTAATGACTGCTAATTGTTCATCAGGAAAGCTATCATCAATAGGTAGTAGGTCATCAAGAACATTCTCTAACCTAGACAAGTTGTCTGCAACGGGGTTCTCAGCTCCCTTTCTATCAATAATATGCAAATCAAATTCTTGGAGCAAGAGAACCCATCTAATGAGTCTAGGCTTAGCATCTTTCTTTGCCATAAGATATTTAATAGCAGCATGATCAGTGTGAATAGTAACTTTGGAATCAACAATATAAGGTCTAAACTTATCACAAGCAAACACAACTGCTAAGAATTCTTTTTCAGTAGTAGCATAATTTCTCTGGGCAGTATCAAGAGTCTTACTAGCATACTGGATAACATTCAATTTCTTATCAACTCTTTGCCCTAGAACAACACCTACAACATAATCACTAGCATCACACGTAATTTCAAAGGGTAAATTCCAATCACGTGGCTGAACAATAGGTGCAGTGATCAAAGCTTTATTAAGTATTTCAAATGCTTCTGCACAATCATCATCAAAGACAAAAGGAATATCTTTTTGCAATAAATTAGTCAGAGGCCTAGAGATCTTAGAAAAGTCCTTAATGAACCTTCTATAGAAATCGGCATGACCAAGGAAACTTCTTATACCTTTTATGTCCTTGGGACATGGCATCTTTTCAATAGCATCAATGTTAGCTTTATCAACTTCAATACCTCTCTCAGAAATCTTATGCCCCAAAACAATGCCTTCATTAACCATAAAGTGGCACTTTTCCCAATTCAAGACGAGACTAGTGTCTTCGCATCTCTGCAAAACTCGATCAAGGTTGCTAAAAGCAATCATCAAAAGAGGATCCATAAACGGAAAAATCATCCATGAATGCCTCACAAATCTTTTCACAAAAGTCAGAGAATATAGCCATCATGCATCTTTGAAAGGTAGCAGGTGCATTTCATAAACCAAAAGGCATACGTCTATAAGCAAAAGTACCGAAAAGGCAAGTAAAAGTAGTTTTTGATTGATCCTTCGCTAACACAGGTATTTGAGAGAAGCCAGAATAACCATCTAGAAAGCAGAAATGTGTGTGTTTGGATAGTCTTTCTAGCATTTGATCGATAAAAGGTAAAGGGTAATGATCTTTCTTAATAGCTTTATTTAATTTACGGAAATAAATTACCATCCTATAACCTGTAGTAATTCTTTGCGGGATCAATTCATCTTTATCATTAGGAACAACAGTAATACCTCCCCTTTTAGGAACACAATGGACAGGGCTTACCCAATCACTATCAGCGACGGGATAAATTATACCTGCCTCAAGGAGTTTTAGTATCTCCTTTCTTACCACTTCTTTCATCTTAGGATTCAATCGTTGTTGAGGATCTCTAACTGGTTTGACATCGTCCTCCAAATTAATTTTGTGTTGGCATAACGTGGGACTAATGCCCTTAAGATCATCCAGAGTATATCCGATAGCAGCACATGCTTCTTCAGAGTTTTCAATAATCTTTCTTCTTCTTGCTATGAAAGGTTAGCACTAATAATAACAGGATATATTTTCTTTTCATCAAGATAAGCATACTTAAGATTATCGGGTAATGGTTTGAGTTCCAACACGGGATCAACCTTGGGTGGAGGGGGATCCCCAAGAATTTCAACGGGTAGGTTGTGTTTCAAAATAGGTTCTTGTTGAAGGAACACTTCATCTATTTCCCTTCTTTCATTCATAAACATATCATTTTCATGGTCTAGCAAATATTGTTCTAACGGATCAATAGGAGGCATGGCAATAGAAGCAAGACCAATAATATCATCCTTACTAGGTGATTCTTTATGATGGGGTTGTCTATGAAACTTAGCAAAATTAAACTCATGAGGCATATCCCCTAAGCCAATTGTAATAGTATCCTTTTCGCAATCAATCCTAGCTTTAACAGTATTCAAAAAGGGTCTACCAAAAATAATGGGACAAAAATCATCTTGTGGGGAACTAAGAACAAGAAAATCAGCAGGATATTTAACCTTCCCACACAAGACTTCGACATCTCTAACAATCCCAATTGGTGAAATAGTATCTCTATTGGCAAGCTTGATAGCAACATCAATACCTTATAATTCAGCAGGTGCAATATCATGCATAATTTCTTTATATAAGTCATAGGGTATTGCACTAACACTAGCACCCATATCACATAAGCCATGATAACAATGATCTCCTATTTTAACAGAAATAATAGGCATGCCTACAACACGTCTATGTATCTTAGCATCTGGTCTAACAATATTAGCAGTCTCACCACAGAAATAGATAACATGCCCGTCTAAATTATCATCCAAGAGATCTTTAACCATAGCAATACTAGGTTCAACTTTGATTTGCTCAGGAGGTATATAAGTCCTAGTATTACTTTTACGAACAACAGTCGAAGTTTTAGCATGATCCTTTATCCTAATAGGAAAAGGTGGTTTCTCAAGATAAGTTGTAGGAACAATAGGATCACTATAAGTGACAGTCTTTTCTTCAACTTTAATAGGTGCAACTACTTTTACTTCAATGGGAGGATTATATTTAAACCACTTCTCCTTAGGGAGATCAACGTGAGTAGCAAAAGATTCACAAAAAGCAGCTACTATCTCAGAGTCAAGTCCATACTTAGCGCTAAATCAACGAAAAGCATCGGTATCCATAAAAGATTTAACACAATCAAACTTAGGTGTCATACCTGACTCCTTACCATCATCGGAACCCCAATCTTCAGAGTTGCGTTTAATTCTTTCTAAGAAGTCCCACTTGAATTCAATAGTCTTCATCATATAAGAACCAGCACAGGAAGTATCGAGCATGTTGTGATCATTGGGAGAAAGCCGAGCATAAATTTTTTGAATAACCATTTCTTTTGAGAGATCATGATTGGGGCATGAATATAACATTGACTTAAGCCTCCCCCAAGCTTGAGCGATGTTTTCTCCTTCGCGAGGCCAGAAATTATATATGTAATTACAATCACGATGAACAAGATGCATAGGATAGAACTTCAAGTGAAATTCCAACTTCAATCGTTTATAATTCCAAGATCCCGTATCATCACATAGCCTATACCATGTCAATGCATCTCCCTTCAAAGATAAAGGGAAGACCTTCCTTTTGACAACATCATCGGGAATACCTGCAAGCACAAATAATCCACAAACTTCATCCACAAAGATAAGGTGTAAATCAGGATGCAATGTTCCATCTCCTGCAAAGGGATTAGCTAGTAGTTTCTCTATCATACCCAAAGGAATCTCAAAGTAAATATTTTCAGTAGGTTCAGTAGGTTGAGGAGCAACTCTTTGCTCTTCTGGTCGGGGTGAAGATACCCCGAACAAGCCCCTCAAAGGATTAGTTTTCATAGTAACAAGTGACAGAAAATTTCAGCACACTATATAAATGTTTCCTTACCAAGTTCCACTCACCAAAGGCGCTACGCTCCCCGGCAACGACGCCAGAAAAGAGTCTTGATGACCCACAAGTGTAGGGGATCAATCGTAGTCCTTTCGATAAGTAAGAGTTTCGAACCCAACAAGGAGCAGCAGGAAATGACAAGCGGTTTTCAGTAAGGTTTTCTCTGCAAGCACTGAAATTGTAGGTAACAGATAGTTTTGTGATAAGATAAATTGTAACGAGTAATCAGCAATGAAAGTAAATAAAGTGCAGCAAGGTGGCCCAATCCTTTTTGTAGCAAAGGACAAGCCTGGAAAATTTCTTACAATGAGAAAAGAGCTCCCGAGGACACATGGGAATTATTGTCAAGCTAGTTTTCATCATGCTCATATGATTCGCGTTCGGTACTTTGATAATTTGATATGTGGGTGGTCTGGTGCTTGGGTACTGCCATTACTTGGACAAGCAACCCACTTATTATTAACCCCTATTGCAAGCATCTGCAACTACAAAAGAAGTATTCACGTAAACCTAACCACAACATTAGACATATGGATCCAAATCAGCCCCTTACGAAGCAATGCATAAACTAGGGTTTAAGCTTCTGTCACTCTAGCAGCCCATCATATAGTTATTACTTCCCAATGCCTTCCTCTAGGCCCAAATAATGGTGAAGTGTCATGTAGTCGACATTCACATAACACCACTAGAGGAAAGACAACATACATCTCATCAAAATATCAAACGAATACAAAATTCACATGACTACTAATAGCAAGACTTCACCCATGTCCTCAGGAACAAACGTAACTACTCACAAAGCATATTCATGTTCATAATAAGAGGAGTAATAATATGCATTAAAGATCTGAACATATGATCTTCCACCAAATAAACCAATTAGCATCAACTACAAGGAGTAATCAACACTACTAGCAACCCACAGGTACCAATTTGTGGTTTTGTTACAAGATTGGATACAAGAGATGAACTAGGGTTTTGAGAGGAGATGGGGCTGGTAAAGATGTTGATGGAGATTGACCCCCTCTCGATGAGAGGATCATTGGTGATGACGATGGTGATGATTTCCCCCTCCCGGAGGGAAGTTTCCCTGGCAGAACAGCTCTGCCAGAGCTCTAGATTGGTTCCGCCAAGGTTCCGCCTCGTGGCGGCGAAGTTTCTTCCCGTAAGCTTGCCTCTGATTTTTTCTAGGGTAAAAGCCTTCACATAGCAGAAGATGGGCACCGGAGGGCCACCAGGGGGCCCAGGAGACAGGGGCACGCCCAGTAGGGGTGGGCGCGCCCCCCACCCTCCTGGCCAAGGTGTGGGCCCCCTCTGGTGCTTTCTTCGCTCAATCATTCTTATTAATTCCAAATATAGCTTTCGTGGAGTTTCAGGATTTTTGGAGCTGTGCAGAATAGGTTTCTAATATTTGCTCCTTTTCTAGCCAGAATTCTAGCTGCCGGCATTCCCCCTCTTCATGGTAAACCTTGTAAAATAAGAGAGAATAGCCATAAGTATTGAGACATAATGTGTAATAACAGCCCATAATGCAATAAATATTGATATAAAAGCATGATGCAAAATGGACGTATCAAGCCTCGGGAGGCTTTGGGGATCCCGGTGGTTCCTCAAGGACCATCTCCATCTCCGCCAGGACCACGTGATGCCTGGCCTCCTGAGCCGCCAGAATGCTCCGCAGATGGCACTTGTGAGTAGCGGACGCATTCGGCAGGCCGAAAGGAATGCGAACGTAGCTGTGTGGCGGGCCCTCGCAACGTCCCACCCGCGAAGGCCAGAGGCGCTCCTGAGACGCGGCTCAGTTGAGCCCTGGGAAGTCAATGCATACACACAGCCCGCCATCCTCACCTAGATGGGGAGCTACGCCAGGCAAACAGTGATCGCCGCGCATGACTCTTGATTCCTAAAACTCCTGAGTGGCCTTGGTGATGAACTCCTAAGGGTTGGGCTTTCCATGCCCCATGCCTTCCTGAGGGAAACCTGCTGCGAAGCACGCCTCAAATTGGTGCCCGAGCGCCTCCCTCGTGATCTTGGCGAAGTCTGAGGCCCTCCAGAAGAGAGCCCCCGAGCCCTACCCGAGGAGGGCGCCGGGCACGCTTTCCTATGCGATGGAAGGAGGCTCCCCTTGCATGCGTGCAGATCCTGATGTGACTCCTCCTGAGATGCCAACCTCCTGAGGGCTTGAGCTGGGCGATGTCTTCTTCTTCTTGGGGACTGCCTCAGGATTTTTCTCACCCTGGCTGTCTGGGTCCTCGATTGAAGCAGCTTGGAGGACGCGCTCGAGGGAGCACACCGCATCCTTCTCTTCGCAGGGGACTGTGATGATCCCACCACTTCCTGGCATCTTGAGGACATTGTAACCATGGTGGGTCACCGCCATGAACTTGGCCAGGGCCGGATACCCGAGGATGGCATTGTATGGCAGGCGAATGTGGGCGATGTCAAAGTCAATGAGCTCGGTGTGGTAGTTGTTGCGCTGTCCGAAAGTGACAGGGAGGCGGACATGCCCTATCGGGGTGGTCGAGCCATCAGTAACTCCTGAGAAGGGCTTGGTAGGATGAAGTTGATCATATGGCACTTGAAGGTTGCTGAACATCTTGACGGACAGAACATTGAGCCCTGCGCCGCCATCGATGAGGGTCCTGGTAACTTGTATGTTGCTGATGACTATGGAGCAAAGCATCAGTAGGACGCCAGCGGTAGCCGCACACTTGAGTTGATCTGCTGAGCTGAAAGTGATGGCGCACTTGGATCACCTAAGAGGGCGTGTGGCCTCGAGCTTGGGGAGGACTGCACTCACCTCGCGAGCAAATTTCTTGAAGATGCGCTGAGAGGCTGGGGCCTGGGCTCCGCCCAAGATGCAAGCGATAGCACGTGGCTCCTGGAAGCCCCCAGCCCCCTCATCCTGGTGGTGGTCATCATTCCTTCTTGGCGGTGGCGGTAGAGGAGGAAGGCCTGCATTGCCCTGCGGGCGGTCCTCGCGAGGCTGATCCCTCCAGGCTCACTCGCGAGGCTGGTCCTGCCAGCGATCCCCGCGAGGTCGGTCATGTCACTCCTGACGAGGGCCTCGGTCGTCCCATCGTCCTCCGCCTCTTCCTCCTCCTTGGCTGTAGCCCCGGTCGTTGCGCTCGGGGCGTCGTCTGATGCGTCCTTATCGAACGGCTCTGAGCTCCTGGCATTCATTGGTGTTGTGGGTGTAGAGGTTGTGGTAGGCGCAGAATCGGTTGCCCTTGGACGACTCCGGCTGGTCCCTGCCACGCTTCGTGTCTGGTTCCACTGCGAGTACGGCTGCTCCTTTGTGCTTCACGTCCTTGGCCTTGGCTTTCTTCTCTTCTAGGTCAGCAGCTGGAAGATCGAGGAGGGAGAGGCTCCCTTCCTCAGCTCTTGCGCACTTGGTCGCCAGGTTGAATAGCTCCAGGGATGTGCACAGATCCTCGTGGATGGCGAGCTCCTCCTTCATCTTGACGTCACGGATGCCATCAGAGAACACCGAGATGATGGCCTCCTCTGTCACCTTGGGGATCTTGAGGCGGGCGTTGTTGAAGCGTTGGATGTATTTCTACAGGGTCTCTCCAGGCTGGTGCTTGATGCAGCGCAGGTCAACCATGACCGGAGGGCGGTCACGAGTGCCTTGGAAGTTTGCGATGAAACAGCTGCGCATATCGTCCCAAGAGGAGATCGAGCCGGGAGGCAGGTTCAGGAGCCAGGTGCGGGCACCATCCTTGAGCGCCATGGGAAACCAGTTCGCCATGACCTTTTCGTCTCTATTGGCCGCCTCTATGCCCAGCTTGTAGAGCTGCAGGAACTCCGCGGGGTCGGTAGTGCCGTCGTAGCGAGGAGGCAGATCCGGCTTGAACTTGTCGAGCCAGGCGACGCTGCATAGCTCGGTGGTGAAGGCACGGCAACCTGCAGTGGCGAACAGAGCCTTTTGCAGACGCGGGGCCTGCTCTTGATGGTTCCTGTGCGCTGCCGCCAGGGGCAGCGCGGGGTCTTGGCGTGCTGGTGCAGGGATGCGATCTTGACGTGCTGGTGTGAGGAGCACGCGAGCGTCTTCTTGAGCCGAGGGATTTCTTGGCAGCTTCTTTCTTGCCGCGCGGGCGCTGGACACGGTGGGTCACGTTCAGGAGCCACGCGCCTTGGAGCCAGGGCGCCTTCTTGGGGAGGAGGTGGCGGAGGAGCTCCCTGAGCCGCGTCGCCCATGCAGGACGGAGGGCGAGGCAGCGAGAGGGATGGCGTAGGAGAGCCCTCTGCGGCGCTGACGAGCTCGGTGATGCGAGCGTGCCACTCCTCATAGAGGTCGTCAACGGGGTAGTAGTGCAGGAGCTCACGTGCCAGGAGCAACGCCGCCTGTGCGTCCGTGCGAGCGTGACGAGCGTGAGACGACGAACCAGCTGGGGTTAGCGACAGAGTGGCGGTGCGGCCTTCCTGACGCACCGAGGGGTGCAACGAAGATGCTTGCTGCTCGTTCCCCGCCGGGTCAGTGGCGGCGTTGGCGGCAGGCGACGGATAACAACGAGGAGGCCCGCCAACGGGAGCCGTCTGGGCGACGCGGGCGGCGAGAGCAGCCTGGCGCTCGGCGCGAGCTCGGTGAGCGTCTGTCATGGATGCGACGAAGCAACGGGACGCAGATCAGTGGAAAGAAGATTTCGGCGCACCCCTACGTGACGCGCCAAATGTCGGATATCGGGTTCCAACAAAACCCTTAAGGTCCGAACTCTAGGGTGCGCATGAAGATCTTCCCCCTACCGAAACACGCCCACAACCTCGCCGCGAATCTAAGCCAGCATGATGAACAACACAAGAGACACAAGATTTATACAGGTTCGGGCCACCGTTGTGGTGTAATACCCTACTCCTGTGTGTGGTGTGGTAGATTGCCTCTTGGGCTGATGATGAACAGTACAGAGGAAGAACAGCCTCGCAAGAGGTGTTCTTGCGGTGCGAGGTGTTCTACTAAGAAGGATTCGATCCGGCTCTCCATCAGATGCCTTCTACTATGGTGGCTAGCCCTATATATAGAGGCCCTGGTCCTCTTCCCAAATATTGAGCAGGAAGGGAGCCAACAACGGCCATTTTGAAAGGGGACAACTAGTACAAGCTATCCTGACTAAAGGTGGTCTTCGACTGCCAAAGGTACTGGTGATGACGCCGTCTTGGGCTCCATGGTGACCTCCACTACAAAAAAAAGACACATCCTTGACATTTTGGGCCAAACAAAAAAAAATCTGTCATACATATGACACTTCTATGACGATAATTATGACAAAACCTGGTATCATCATAGATGTGGTGGGCTCCTACTTCTATGACAAAATATCATGACAGAAAATGGGCTTTTCGTCCTGGGCGGTCCAGAGACGCAGCTGCATGACATTCTTTGGGCCGTCCATGACGGAAAAAACCGTGGTAGAAGCGAGGGGGAGGAAAATTTTGGGGAGTTGCCGCTTATGGTGGGAGGTCGGGGCGGAGCGATGCGCGTTTCTCTCGTACGTACACGCGTGTGTGCGAGGCGTTGGCTCTAACTGAAGCCGAGCGAGGCGTTGGGCCCTAACTGAACCCGAGCGATTGCACTGCAGGCTACGCGTTACTGAACCCGATCGATCGATCGATGGCTGTTAACTGAACCCGATGGAGTGATTCCTTCACTACTGCTGCTAACTGAAGCCGATCGATGCTGCCTCTGGGATGAATAGTGAGTGTTGCGGGGGAGGGTGGATGAACAGTGAGCGGTGGCCTTTCCTCTGGATGAACAGGAACCCGTGGTGTGGAGGGCTGGATGAACAGTAGATGGTGGAGGGGTGGCCGTGGAGGGGTGGTTGAACAGGACCCCGTGGTGTGGAGGGCTGGATGAACAGTAGACGGTGGAGGGGTGCCCGTGGAGGGGTGGTTGAATAGTAGCCGATGGAGTAGCGCGCGATGGAGGCTGGATGAACAGGAGCCCGTGGAGGCTGGATGAGGTCGACGGTAGCCCATGGAGGCTGGAGGAGGTCGACGGTGGAGATGAACAGTATCCCGTGGAGTCCCATTTTGCGGTACGCCACACCCCTCCCGATGAACTGGACCCCCGTTTCGACCGTAGGAGGTCCATTTCGTCCGTTTTGCGGCACGCCACACCCCTCCCGATCAACAGGACCCCCATTTCGACCGTAGCGCTCCAACACAAGTCCGTTTCATCTGTTTTGCAGTACGCCACACCCCTCCCGATCAACAGGACCCCCGTTTCGACCGTAAGAGGTCCGTTTCCTCCGTTTTGCGGTACGCCACACCCCTCCCGATCAACAGGACCCCCGTTTTGACCGTAGGACGTCCGTTTCCTCCGTTTTGCGGTATGCCACACCCCTCCCGATCAACAGGACCCCCATTTCCACCATAGGAGGTCCGTTTCCTCCGTTCTGCGGTACGCCAGGCCTCGTTTCCATCGCATGTTCCGTCCAAGCCGGTTGGCTCCCACGCGTTTCGTTGCCTCCCGATGAACATGACGCATTCCGTTGCCTTCCCATGAACACGACGCATTCCGTTGCCTCCCCATGAACACGACGCATTCTGTTGCCTCCCCATGAACACGAGCCCTCGCTGTACGTATGCGCGACTAGGCGTTCGAGACCCCGCCCATATGTACACATATGTGGTCGTATTTTCTTTCTTGCACCCTGGTCGTTGTACGTACATGTACATGCTATGTGCGTGCCTCTACTACGACACGTACGTGCCTCTACTACGACAGGTGCGTGCCTCTACATCGACCAGTATATATGTACGTACAAGTTCGCGACCAGAATGACAATGCTACGTACGCTTCTACCAGGTGGGTCCCGACTATCACGCAATTCCTTGCGTGTGAAAATGTAGCTGGTGGGTCCCAGCAGTCAGAGGGGCGAATCGTTTTTTTGCCCGGACGCACTTCCTTTGCGTGCGAAGATGTAGCTGGTGGGTCCCAACAGTCAGGGGGGCGAATCGTTTTTTTTGCCCGGACGCACTTCCTTGCGTGCGAAGAAGTAGCTGGCGGGTCCCAGCACTCAGGGGGGCAAATCGTTTTTTTTTTGCCCGGACGCACTTCCTTGCGTGCGAAGATGTAGCTGGTGGGTCCCAGCAGTCAGGGGGAAACTTTTTTTCGCGAAATACGGTGGCCCGTCCGGTGGGTCCCCGCTGTCAGGTGGAGGAATCATTATTTTCCGCGTAATAAGGAGGCACTTCCTTGCTATGGCCGTGGACCCAGCTGTCAGCCTCTCCACATACAGTCCACGTCCGATGGAAGTCGTTCCTTGACCACGTTGACCACGCCGCGCCGAGAGCACCACAGCGGTGGACGACGGCGAGGCCTAGGAAGGGGACGACTCGGAGCCGGGGAAGACGCAGCAGTGGATGCCCACGCGGAGAGGAGTATGAGGGTTCACTGGTTCGGCTGCGGTGTGAGGCTGCTGTCGCCGTAGATTAACAGGGGGTGTGGGTGAGTAGAGGGATGGCCTGGCCAGCGGTGGGAGTAGTAGGGGGTGGTGAGGCCTCCGCGGCATCACAGCCGGCCACGGGAGGCAGGAGCATGCGGCACGACCGGCGCTGGTTTGGGTGGCTGGAGCAAGAAGACCAGAGGTTGAAGAAGCACTACAACCGTTGGATGAACATCATACGGTAACAGGAGCTAGAATCGTTCATATTGACTAAGTTGACAAAGCCCTCCATCCCCGTCAACTTGGTAGGCCCACAAGTCAGCCTCCCAGTATGTTGGGTTCCAGCTGGCAGGGGGAGTATTCATATTTTTGTGCGTAATAAGGAGGCACTTCCTTGCATGCGAACATAGCTTGTTGGTCCGACAAGTCAGCGGGGGGCACGTTTTTTCGCGAAATACAGAGGCCCTTCCGGTGGGTCCCAGATGTCAGGTGGAGGAATCATTATTTTGCGCGTAATAAGGAGGCATTTCCTTGTGTGCGGCTGTGGACCCAGCTGTCAGCCTCTCCACGCACAGCCTACTTCCGATGGTGTCGTTCGTTGACCATGTTGACCATGCCGCGCCGAGCGCATCCAAGGTGGTGGACGACGGCGAGGCCCCGGACAACAATGAGCCGGAGATGGGAAGACGCAGGAGTAGAGTCGCAGACGGAGAGGTGTACGAGGGTTAACTGGTTCTAGTGCGGTGTGGTTCGGCAGTCGGTGGAGAAGAACAGGAGGTGTGGAGGGTTGGAGGGATGGCCTGGCCAATGGTGAAGTAGCGCTTCATAGCGAAGCGTGCTAAGCAGAGCTGCTAGCAGCAGGAGGCGGGAGGTGGTCCCGGTGGCGCTGGAGGAAGAAGACGAGAGATTGAAGATGGATGCTGGTCGTTGGACGTAAATCCAATGGCTAACATGTCAGAGTCATTTGTTGACTAAATTTACAACGACTTGCATTGGCTTCGACCTATTGGCCCACATTTCAGCCTCCAAAAATGTGGCACGTATTCAACCCATTTTTTCAGAATTTACAGTCTTTTTTTTTGCGCGGTGGAATTTACAGTCAATTTGATCTTTTTTTTGAATTACAGCCATTAGCTGGGCTGGGTGAACAATTAATGTAGCTTTCATGCGGCCCATTTATTTTATTTCCTAAAACATTACAGGCCATTTGCACTTTATCTAGATACACGATTTTGCTGGGCTGATTCTAATTATAATGTTGGGTTGGGCCAGCAATGTTATCAAAAAATAAAAAAGGGCTGAGCATTTTGTTATAAATATATTTAAATAATAAGTGATATTATTACACTCGTCCTTAAATCTTACCAAGCTTTTGTACACAATCACTAGGATTTTCGTGCCAAAACAATCCAGGATTTTATTTGTTAAGAAATTATTCTTATAAGTTAATAAGATGTGGGATATTGTTTTCTTACATCTGTAAGTATCTGTTAAATATATGGTGAAAATAAAAATAATATATAATAACATATAAAATAATTTAAATATATATAATATAGTTAAAAGGGAAACATAAGTTGTACCTGGCGTTCCTATTCTCATATAGAAAAATAGAACAGACCGCTGTGTTTTCTTCAAAAAAATACATAAATTGGGCTGCCAAAAATAAAACCTTGGATGGGAGGTCCATAGGCCGGTCGATACATGACGGCCCTAAGAAAATACAAACAGGCCCTCCCATCTGAGGTCGTGGGATGCGCATGTTAAAAATGAAAGCCTAGACGGGGCAGCCCAAAACCACGTCCAACACTTGCCAAAACTCCATCCCTCGTTTTCTCTGTGTTTCGCACACTCAACATTGTGTGGGCATTTTGACTGTGCATCATATGAAGATGTGCTATGCATGAATGTTGATCAGCATGATGTTAACTGGCTGGTAGTTCCATTTTCGACCACGAATAAAACTTCCAACATGATGTTAACCCTGTTTGAAAATGCCGTGTTAATATAAATGCTCTGCCTCTGAAAGTTGCAGTTTCTTATCTGAAACTGAACTTGCAGTTTCTTATCTGAAACTGAAACTTGCAGTTTCTTCTCGTCTGCACTTTTATACTCCTATGAAACTACATTTTTTATGTGCTAAAAATAGATCTCTAGAATTCATAAAATTCTTCATATGCTCAATACCGCAAATCTTAAATTCAAAATACATTCATATCTGAAGGTACTCTCAAAATACACAACACAAAACAGAATTCACAACCTGCAAATACTGACAACCCTAAGCTCCTCCTGACAATTCACAACATGCCCGACTATTGGGTTGGGGGTCAGTCCCCTCCTATTCCTCGGCGGCAGACAACCGCCTCGTGAGACGATGTGAACGGCGAGGGAGACAATGGCGGGGAAGCATCATCGGGCTAACTGCTTTTCTCCTCTTGCAGTTGGGTTCGGTCGACGAAGACTCCACCGGCTCGCTCTGGCAGGACACCCTCACAAACGGCACCCTGTAGATGCTCGATCCTTCAATCTCTGGTGGATGCTCCATCTGGGATCGATACTCCCACCACCGCTCCCTCACGATCGGATTCGGTGAATCTGTTTGCTCCATGGCCCATAGGAGCAGCTCTATGTACTCCGGCGCAACTCCCTCCAGGAGTATCGCCACCTTTTCGCTCTGTTGCAGATATTTGGCCATGGATGTCGCCGTCGCCGCTAGTTGGTCCTTGTTGTCAAACCAAGACTGTATCTCCAACATCCTAGCTAGCTTCACAGGGTCGCCGTCTGCGATCCTCACGTATCGGTTGTACTCCTCCATCGATCTACTTCTCCACAACACCTTCACTCGCCGGCGGAGGTTTTTGAATGGAAGAGGAGAGGAGCGGCGCTGGTTTTGGATTAGAACGGGAGAGGAGCGACACTGGTTTTGGACTGGAACAGGAGAGGATGGGCGGTGGTTTTGAAATGGAAGAGGAGAGGAGCGGCGCTGGATTTAGATTGGAACAGGAGAGGAGCGGCGGTGGATTTAGATTGGAACAGGAGAAGAGCGGAAGAGCAGCGCTGGTCTTGGAAGTATTTTTGTTGTTGTTTTGCATGTTTCGGGTCAAAGTTTGACCACGTACTGTATGTGACAAGCAAAATGTGAATGCATGTCACCAAAAATTGTATCGTTTGGTTTGTCTCTGAATGTACTTTCAAATTATATTATTTTTGCAACGTATAACATATATTTTATGTGCGAAAATCATGGTCAATTATGACCCAAAATAAAGGGGAGACTAGTTAATGTGGGGTCGCTTTCTTAATTGAAGGGTAAATTGATTTTGATTTTGATCCAGTCATAGCGCGTCGGCCCTCTCGCCCAATCCTAAATCGCTGCTGCACGCTCCTCTCCCTCTTCTCCATTGCAAAACCACCTCCTCTCCTCTCCATCATCTCCATTCCAAAACCACCGTCTCGCCTCTCCCTCTTCTGATCTTCTCCATTGCAAAACCACCTCCTCTCCTCTCCATCATCTCCATTCCAACACCACCTCCTCTCCTCTCCATCATCTCCATTCCAAAACAATTGTCTCGCCTCTCCCTCTTCTGATCTTCTCTCCATTGCAAAACCACCTCCTCTCCTCTCCCTCTTCTCTATTGCAAGACCACCGTCTCTCCTCCCATCTTCCAAAGCTAGCACTGGACCACTCAGAACGACATCTATGGAGATGATGTAGCAGCGAATCAGGCAGATCGCCGGCGGCGACCAGGCAAAGTTAGCCAGGTTGAAGGAGATCCTTAGTTGGTTTGACAATGAGTGGGAGATTTCGAGGATGGTGCGGGCCATGTGGCAATGTATGAGAAAGAGCTAGACGGCAGCAATGAGGGGGGCGATGTACATGTACTCCTCAGCGGCAGTCACGCCGCAGTCCTCCGAGTTCATCGAGTATCTCCTATGGGCGATGGAGCAGACAGATTTGCCCGAGGCGACAGTCGGGCGGAGGTGGTGGGCGTACATGTTGAAGGTCGAGCACCCATAGGATAATGAATCGATCGAGTATGGTGTGTCATTCGTGAGGGTGCAGAGCCAGCCGGAGCCACAGGAGTATTCGTTCTCCCACAACAAGAGGAGGCCGGATGGCGCGACGTCGCTTCCCCGATGTTCTCCACGGTTCCCTCGACGCTCGCCTCGTTTCAACGGCGGCGGTAGGGTTTAAGGTAAGCTTCGCACTAACCTAATCATCCACCTACTCATGCTTACAATCAGCATGACAGCTAATGAAAATCATGCTTACAATCAGTCTCCGAGTACTATGCCAATCACCCTAAAATAGCTCTGGACCTTTGGGTCAAAGTTGTGACAAAGTGTACAAATAAAGAAAAATAGATTGGTGCTTCTTTCAGAAAAGAGTACTCCCTAGAAAACTGCCAATATAAGCTACTAGTATTTGGTTAGAGGATTTGCTGCCGAGAAAGATCCGTCCACAGAGAGCGCCACACATCCCACTGGTTGTGGTGGATGCCAATGCGTGCATGCAGCATGGTTGGTGTCGGTAATTTTTACTTGGCACACCTCGCACTCTGCATATATGCCGGTTCCATACGTACATTTGTGCAGTTCCACCAAAATGCAGCTGAATAACCCTGTTTGTACAGATAATGAAAAGGCATGATTACATTATAGTGGCACTAGTTGATGAAACACACAAAATAAATAGAAGAAAATATTGCGATAGTATCATAGTATGCCATGCTGCGAGGGCGAGATGGGCCCTGCGACGCCTCATACGGTACGCCTCATACTGGACATCGTCCCAAGTCTCCCAGATACACCTTCTGCCAGTGATGAACATCAGTGTACAACAGTAGTACAAGGAGGCGCCTTGAGACATTCAAATCTCTATTTTTGTACATATCAACTAAAATTAAGCACCCCAGTTTGCAGAAACGCTTAAACATTAACAATGGGACTAGTTGATGAAACATACTTTAACAAAGAGAAGCACTTTCTTTATCTACATTGGAAATGAAATGATAGAGATGACACTCGCTCTATTTTAACTGTATTATTACTTCATTTTATCAGTGACACTAGGGTCGAGCAGGTGGCAAACGAGGTGTACCGTGCGTCGCAAGGATGGAGGCCGGGGGTGCTTAGACTGGGATGCTGAAGCTGGCTCTTTCAGTCACCAACATGGATGATTCAATTCATGGGACCTTTTGGTGCAGTTCACCTAAAATGAAGCAATGTCCCGTGAGCTAGCAGCTTCTTCTTCAAAAAATTTTAAGAAAAGGGCTCCAGCCCCGGTTCCATTTCCATCAGAAAACGAAACCCACAGAGCTTCTTCTTCATTAGTTGCAATAAAATTGAGCAACATCAAGGTTGGTTGTGAAGCTCCTGGAATGCTCAACTATAATTTGGATATCATTTGTGCAGTTCAACTAAGATCGAGCGTGAAATGTATATCTCTGTTTGCACAAAAAAGGTGGAAAGGAGGGTGACTAACAAGTACAAGTGATGAAACATGCATCAAATGAAAAGAAGCATGTTCCTTATCTGAATGGCAATCCTACAAGGACAGTAGCAATTTCTAAAGCAGTGGCATTGCTAGATATTAGTGTGGGCATCAGGATTAACTATGACAACCGTTAAATACGACATTACTTTGGGCACGGGAGAGTAGGCGGACCAGGACAGTTGCATTTCTAACGAAAAGAACCAACTTATCTTAATGGGAAATTTTAGCAGGACATGTAAAGAAGTGCCATTGATTCATATTACTGGAGGCATTACATTGAAAACAACATTGGTTTAACGTGTCCTTACTTTTAACAGTGCGACTGCTACATTTTACCAGTGGCATTACATAAGAGTGGCTCGGGGCAACAAACATCAGAACAGGATATCTGGGTTGGTCCCATTTTTGTTCGGTATAGCCACCTTATACTGTGTGAGGCTAGCAAATCTAGTGCTGGACTTACTCTGTTGACTTGTCCCCCAGTCCCCACTTTCTTTCCTTTTTCAACCAATAGATCGGGTTTATATTGAGTTTGTACTGCGTTTCCCTTTATTTCCCTATTAGACCTAGAGACCAGTTGGATAGCCAGTCTCTGCTACTTTTCGCCCCCATTATTTCCTCTTTCGACCAAGTCCTAGATTCAGGTAACAAATCCTCCCCACCCCCACCCCCTTTCTTCCTTGTTTGAACCAAGTAGTACTAGATTCGAGTGCATGAACTAGTTTTACCTCTTAAACGTAAAAAAATTAGGTGGTTTTCGAACAGCCGATCGATCCTATCTACGAGGGGGCCTGAGAAATAGTAAAAGTTACAAATGCAGCGACGTCAGGAGCTCGGGAAGTAGAGCAAGGCCGGTTTCGAAGGAAGTTATACCTGATGGTCGCCGGGATGTCGCTAGGTGGGCGGCGGGAGGCCGGATCTGCCCACACTACGGCAGCGAGGAAGAAGGGGTCGGAGGCCCTCCCTCGCCAGCGGTGCTTGGGAGAGAACGGCAAGGCAGGCTGATCGGGACGCGCCCAGCAGTGGGTAAGAGCTGTCGCCGAGGACGACCGCGTGAACGTTGCACCTTCTCACCTTCCCCGGCGGAGAGGATCCGGCTGGATCTGTGACCAGCGGTGAGCAGAGAGAGAGAGAGAGTGTGTGGCCACCGCTGTCGTGTTTAGATCTGGAGAGGCCGAGACGGTGTGAAGAGAGCAACACTAGCAAGCAAGCGCGGAGGCTCCTGCCTATATAGTGGAGTAGTACTTAGTTTTCTTTTGTCTACCGGAGCCGGCTTGACCTCGTCAATGACTGTCGAGAAGTCTTCATGCACGTGGCCCGGAGGCGCAGTTGTCGTCATTTTGATCTGAAGCGCCGGATTATAACATATAACACGAAAAAATGCCACATGACAAGAAATCATAACCTCACTGCCCAAAGGAGACAACATGAATCCCGACGGACAAACTAGACGAGGAACAAAGCTCAAATTAAAGATAAACTCGTAGAAAAGGGGTCCGTCGATAGATGTCCTAATTAACATAGCCGGCTTGACCTAGATGCCAGCCGAGTAGTCACTGTTCGTGCATGTGCCCCCAATGACTAGCCCAACTCAGTTGTCGCTGTTTAACCCTCGCAGTGATCCGAAGCACATGACACATAATTTTGCGAGATGACAAGAAACCGTTTTTTAGATTTCTCACCACAACTACAGCCATGTACAACACAGCCTGCACGATATGTAGACGATAGTGAATCTAGGCGTGTCTGCTGGAGTCTGGTCACATGCATGGACGAACTAATCTTCCGTGTCTTGCAGGGATCGTCTAGGCACCAACGTAGTACAACACTTCTCTAGTACTATCGCTCGTCTCCCTCTTCTATTAAGTCACCCGACTTGCGGGGCCGGGGAGTGTGCCTATGGTCGGTTCTCAATTTCCGTCCCACATGTGTGTGCGAACGCAATATGACGCGCATTCCATTCGGAGAGCAGAGTGCCAGACCGATCGACCGTCTGGGGTGCGACGCGAACGCGACGTGCGTGCTGTATACTCCGTACATGTGTACCGCCGTTTTCTAGACGCTTTGCTCCAGGGCGCGGGCGCAATCCATGGATACAAAATTAGTATACTGTATACTATTTAAAAGTCGAGGGCGGGGCTTTTCCTGCCCGGTAGGCGGCGGGACAGTTCCACCAAGTCGGTTCGATAGAGACGCGAGAAGACAAGGGAGTAGGCTGCTGCAAACGTAGGGATGTGTGATTTGACAGCGAGTTACTGCTGGACAGGTGGGGCCCCGTGATTTGACTTGCCATTATCATTTTAACTGCGGCACTACGACCGGCGTGAGTCTCCCGATTCCTGACCACCTCCATATAGGTGCCTCTCCCAATGCTCCACCATGTAGTAGTAGAGGTTGGCTCTTGCATGAGAGCCCACTTCTCCACTTTTTCCTTGCCTCTCTTTCCTCCACATATGCAAAAATGCCATGTAAGCAAGCGCACTATTGTACTTACTTGCTCCTACAGGTGCTTAAGCTTGCCACATAGGCATAAATTCTGATGTGGCAAGTTAATCAAGAAGAGAGAGACTAGTTTGGTGACCCAAGGAAGAAACGGTGCTAAGCGCGTGTACCTAGGTGAAAAGACAATTTTGAGTCTATAGCTAATTAAATGAAGAAAACTTAGCAACACCATTTCATTGGAAGAGGTCACTCCTTGGCAAATGCAATAAATACTAGTACTCCCTGTGTCCCATTATATAAGAACGTTTTTGACACTACACTAGCTAGTGTCAAAAACGTTCTTATATTATGGGACGGAGGGAGTACAAAGAAAGAGATAGAGAGGAGTAAAAAAACATACACTTATAGCCAACCTTATAGCCAACCTTGTTGTAGTATGAGTGACTAAGTGATGACTATGTATGACATGCCAACATCAGATAGCCTAACGCACCGTGTTAAATCTCCAAGGGCGCGACCACGCGAGCGACGCGACGGTCGTGGTAGGCGCGACCATGATACGGGCTGCTGGCAGCCCTTGGATCTGAGATCAAACGGTCGCATGCTAAGTTGCTGAAAATTTTAAGAATAACCCTCCAGGATAGGATATTCACCCATAGGTCTAGAATCACGCCATGCAACCGTTCGATCTCAGATCCAAGGGCTCTCGGAAGCCCGTATCATGGGAGAATGGAAAGCCACTACCCTGCCGTTCGCACGCTGGCAGTTCGCTCCTACTCTTTCCCGCACGTCCTTTAATACTATGGCGGTTCGCTCCTAGTCGTCCCGTCCATTCACATTACGGCAGTTCCACTAATCCTAACCCTCCTCCCAAATCCATGGCGTCCCAAATCTCCCCGATCGGCGGTGAGTACAAGGTTAGAACCATCACCGGCGATGAGTTCGACGTCATCTACACCCGTACTTCCGTGACGGTGAAAGGATGCCTTTCTCGCTTCAGACGCATGTTCGAAAACTCACATGATGAGTGGGTCGCTGGGCTAGATGTTGAGTACACCACAGTCGTGGGACGAGAGAAGGATCTAAAGGACGAAGAGAGGAAGAAGCCCGCCGTGATCCAGGTTTGCGTACATAACGTTTGCTTGGTCTACCACATATGCCATGCCGACGTTGAGTGCCAGGATTTTAAGAACTTCCTCGAGGACAAAACAGTCAAATTCGTTACTGTAGACTTTAAGAACGACAAAGAAGTCCTGCGTCGGATAGGCCTCGTTGTAGGCAACCCCTTCGACCTCCAGAAGAATCGGCTGGTGCCCTCTCGTCAGCCCTCAATGCTGACCCTGGCAGGAGCCATGGTTCATCCTTCGTACCGCAAACTGGAGAAACCTCATTACACGTTTCATCGTCATGCATGGCAGCGGAATGTACTAGATATAGACCACATCCACTACGCTGCAATGGATGGCTACCTTTGTTTCAATATCTACAAGGGTTGGATGAAGAGCAACAGCCAAGTTGGCGGTTCAAGCAAAGAAGTATCGGCCAAGAGGAAGAGGGACAAGGACGAAGTCGAGGACGTGGACGAGGACTCCGAGTAAGGTGGCAGTGTCGTTGCTCATGGCGGTTCTAAACTTCTAATGCAGTGTCTACCGGATTAGTTGCATAGTTTAATTTCAGGTGTGCTTAGTTTAATTTGAGGGGTGTGTTGTGCTGAGCCCCCAGCAGAACTATGTTATGTTTCTTCTCGTTACTTTAACTCTTCAGTATGTACATACTAGTACTAGTATTTCTTTAATAGAATTTAGCACCCCAATTAAGCACGTACTAGCTTTTTTAATAGTACTATATGCATAATTTGGCGACGAGCGCTCTCTATATGTACCACCTTTTTTTAAAATTTCAATTTTTGCTCCATGGCGCAATCCATCGATAGTGGAGTACTACTGTACAAAAGTATACATTTTTTAAAAGGCTAGCGTACTGTTCATCATATATATATATATAGCCAGTTAAATTCTCAACCTAGAACGATGTGCATGCCATGTAGTAAACCGATCCGGAGGAAGTATAGTAAAAATGAGGTGATTTTACCCAGCGATCGGCGGGGGAGCATGGCCTGTCATGCGGTCCCACGTGTCATGATGTACCAAGGCAATGCGCGTGTCCCTCTTGAGGCAGAAGCAATACTAGTACGTGGTTTGAGATGATGTCGAACCGAAGTGTGAAATAATGGTTGCTTCGTCCGTCTGGGAAGGTGCGGCATTGTGATTTGACGTCTCATTGCTCATTACTAACACTGGGCCGGTACGAGTGGGGTGCGTCCCCCCTGCTGTTCTGCACTGTTATTTGGTGCTTGACACGTCGACCCGGTTGCACATGACGTGACCCCCACATCCTTTGTCAAAATAAACAACACCCCGATCAATGCATTTCACTCTTCCGTGCAACGGACAGGCACCTTACTTGCTCCTACAGGTGCTTAAGCTTGCCACATAGGCATAAAGTCTGATGTGGCAAGTTAATCAAGAAGAGAGAGACTAGTTTGGTGACCCAAGGAAGAAACGGTGCTAAGCGCGTGTACCTAGGTGAAAAGACAATTTTGAGTCTATAGCTAATTAAATGAAGCAAACTTAGCAACACCATTTCATTGGAAGAGGTCACTCCTTGGCAAATGCAATAAATACTAGTACTCCCTGTGTCCCATAATATAAGAACGTTTTTGGCACTACACTAGTGTCAAAAACGTTCTTATATTATGGGACGGAGGGAGTACGAAGAAAGAGATAGAGAGGAGTAAAAAATACACTTATAGCCAACCTTATAGCCAACCTTGTTGTAGTATGAGTGACTAAGTGATGACTATGTATGACATGCCAACATCAGATAGCCTAACGCACCGTGTTAAATCTCCAAGGGCGCGACCGCGCGAGCGACGCGACGGTCGTGGTAGGCGCGACCATGATACGGGCTGCTGGCAGCCCTTGGATCTGAGATCAAACGGTCGCATGCTAAGTTGCTGAAAATTTGCAGAATAACCCTCCAGGATAGGATATTCACCCATTGGTCTAGAATCACGCCATGCAACCGTTCGATCTCCGATCCAAGGGCTCTCGGAAGCCCGTATCATGGGAGAATGGAAAGCCACTACCCTGCCGTTCGCACGCTGGCAGTTCGCTCCTACTCGTCCCCGCACGTCCTTTAATACTACGGCGGTTCGCTCCTAGTCGTCCCGTCCATTCACATTACGGCAGTTCCACTAATCCTAACCCTCCTCCCAAATCCATGGCGTCCCAAATCTCCCCGATCGGCGGTGAGTACAAGGTTAGAACCATCACCGGCGATGAGTTCGACGTCATCTACACCCGTTCTTCCGCGACGGTGAAAGGATGCCTTTCTCGCTTCAGACGCATGTTCGAAGACTCACATGATGAGTGGGTCGCCGGGCTAGATGTTGAGTACACCACAGTCGTGGGACGAGAGAAGGATCTAAAGGACGAAGAGAGGAAGAAGCCCGCCGTGATCCAGGTTTGCGTGCATGACTTATGCTTGGTCTACCACATATGCCATGCCGACGTTGAGTGCCAGGATTTTAAGGACTTCCTCGAGAGCAACCTAGTCAAATTCGTTACTGTAGACTTTGGTAACGACAAAGAAGTCCTGCGTCGGATAGGCCTCGTTGTAGGCAACACCTTCGACCTCCAAAAGAATCGGCTGGTGTCCTCTCGTCAGCCTTCAATGCTGACCCTGGCAGGAGCCATGGTTCATCCTTCGTACGGTAAACTGGAGAAACCTCCATACACGTTTCATCGTCATGCATGGCAGCGGAATGTACTAGATATAGACCACATCCAGTACGCTGCAATGGATGGCTACCTTTGTTTCAATATCTACAAGGGTTGGATGAAGAGCAACAGCCAAGTTGGCGGTTCAAGCAAAGAAGTATCGGCCAAGAGGAAGAGGGACAAGGACGAAGTCGAGGACGTGGACGAGGACTCCGAGTAAGGTGGCAGTGTCGTTGCTCATGGTGGTTCTAATGCAGTGTCTACCGGAATAGTTGCAAAGTTTAATTTCAGGTGTGCTTAATTTAATTTGAGGGGTGTGTTGTGCTGAGCCCCCAGCAGAACTATGTTATGTTTCTTCTTGTTACTTTAACTCTTCAGTAAGTACATACTAGTATTTCTTACATTTCATCTTTTAGTTGGTATAGTACTACCACTCGTTTATTCACATTATATACGTACAATATATATGGCCAACATCATATAGCCAGCAGTTTAGTTGTCAAAGAATTTCAGGGTGCTTAGTTTTGTCAAAGAATTCCAGGGTGCTTAGTTTTATTTGAGGGGTGGGTTGTGCTGGACACCATTATTGTGACTAGCCTTTTTAATAGTACTATATGCATAATTTGGCGACGAGCGCTCTCTATATGTACCACCTTTTTTTAATTTCAAGTTTTGCTCCATGGCGCAATCCATCGATACTACTGTTGTACAAAAGTATACATTTTTTAAAAGGCTAGAGGGCGGGGCAGTCTAGCTTGGTCGGTTTCACGAGAGGCGAGGGCCTTTGTGATTTGACGGCTCATTACTGCTGGAAGGCGGGGCCTTGTGATTTGACTGCTCGTATAAATGCGCCGACGACCTGATCGAGGAGGAGCAAAGAACCGTGCGGTATACTCAAGTTTTCCACTGGAGTAGTACTGCGACGGAGGAGCACGAAACACGGCAGCCCAGTGCCATATGGCGATAAAAAATGATCTAATTTGCTAGTCATCTCATTGTTAGCATTGTTCTATTCATTCCCTCAAAAAACAAAAACCATTGTTCTATTCATGCCTCGCAGAGAACGTGACACGTGCGGCGAAACACCCGAAGCAAAAGATGAAACACAGCAGCAAAAGAAGAAGGAAGATTATCACCCCAAATGATCTAATTCGCCGCGGAGTCGTAACTGCTTCTTCATCGCCTCCACGACCTCCATCTCCTTGCGCGTCTCCTCCGCCATCTTCTTCATTCTGTCCATGACGCGGGATTTCTCGACGCGAGCCTTCATCATCTGTTCCACGGCCGCATTACGTACCTTGACAGCAGCCGGGTGCTCGATGCGGAGCTTCGCCAACTCCTCCTTCTGTTCCATGACGAGGGCCTGCAGCATCTTCATCGAGGAACTACTATTCTCATGCAGCTTCTTCCAGCCGGCGTTCTTCTCCTTCAACAGGTCGATCTCGTGGCAGAGCTTCGCCTTGTCCTCCTGAAGTCGCAGGATTTCGCCGGTCGCCTTCTTCTCCGAGGCAATGCTCTTCTTCAGCAGCATCACCAAGCCGGCGGTCAACTCCCCCTGCTGATTGAGCTCAGCGGGCATGTCGTCGAGGCTCTCCTTCAGCAACTCCGTCAAGCCTTGGATGAACTCCTTCTGCTTATTGAGGTGCTTATTGAGCTGATCGGGCATGCCGTCGAGGGATAACGACTCCAGCTCCGCCGGCTCGGCATGTTCGCCTCCGCGGCTAGGGCGCTCCTGGGAGCCATCGCCTGCCCGTGAGAGATCTTTCGAGGTCTCTGCGTGGCGGCGAGCCCTCTCTTTTTTTCCGCAGCCTTGGTTGCCGCTCCCTTGTTACGAGTAGTTCTCGACCTAGAGCTCTGCTCACCGGCCATGGCAACGACGGACGAAGAAGAAGCACTTATGAGGAGGAAAGGTAGAGTAATTTTCGGTTAGGTAGTTCCCCTTTTTATAACCTAAGTACTAGCACTAGTAGTACTAATACCTGCATAGTGGGAACACGTTCAGGTTTGGTACGTAGTACTAGTAGGTGTGAGCAGGCTTTCGAATGTGATGGGAACAAGGTAAAGATTAATTGATGGTTTTGGTTTCGAGGCCCGAAACGGCTCCCGATGAGTTTAGTGGAACATAAATTTCAAGTAGACTACACTGCTCAAATGCGTAAATATTATGTTACTGTCAAAAATTGGCACAAAATACGAAGGAGACCAATGGAAGTACTACTAGCAACCCACGATTTAACTACTCGCATGCGCGCAGTGGAGTAATAATGTCTTTCTTCCGCCCTCACGTCCACTCAATTTGCATGCGCTGTATTAATTGACCATCAATGAAGTGAACGACTTTACACGCGTCAAATTATCACATGGGGTGGATCTTGGTACAAAATTGCGTCCGCCCGTGTACCCGCGTGTGCGTGCGAGGGAATGAGTGCGTGCGTGGCGTGCGTGCACATCTTCGCTTCGTGCATGTACCGCCAGTATGGCTCAGGGAGGACGAGTACATTCTTCTGGAACCAGCAGCACGTCACTGTGATCAATCCACGCAAGGAGGTCGCGACAACGCCTCCACATGTGCCACGTGGCTTCATGAACTGTAAGAGAGACACTGTGTAGCGTGCCATTGGTATTCTAATTTACGTGTTTTGCACATACTCGAAGTACTAGTAATTTACACGTGCATTGCACGCATCAGATTTTGCAACCAAATTATGAATAAATACCACACTATAGCATGTAAGCTCTTAGTCATATATGCGTGATGTAGCCCTTCGTTTAATTCTTATAGTTCATCTCATTCAAAATCAAATTAGTTTTTATAAAAAAGCTAAGAACGCGTGAATAGGAAAAACATGGGATTATAGTGGAATGTCGTATTGAATCCTACAGGATTGTACGAGTGTTTGATTGTGCATAGAAAAAACGCAGAATTCTTTCAAAGAGGTTTGAGTGGATGGGATGTTTCCTATGAAATCTAGTGCAAATGAATCATATGGAAAAATTCCTATGGTTTACAATCCTACGAATCAAACAACCAAGACAGGAAAAATTACTAATGATTAGAATCCTCCAAAATTCCTTTGAGAATCCTTTGAATCAAAGAAGCCCTTAATCTATTTTATGATTCATGGAATTGTGCGTTGTAAAGCATAAAGTAAAAACAAATAATGGCAATTCAACTAGAAAAAAGTTTGGGCAGTTATGATACGGAAGATTCTAGAACAAAAGAGAACCACTGTTGTTTTGAGGTTTGTGCATTATGCTTAAGTTCAACCATGGAGTCTGCTAGATTGTACATGTGGCAAAATCCGGTGAGGGGCTATAAGATGGTGCGAGGGGCCGAGTGGAGGGAGACTATGAAGGAATGCACAAGTGTGAGATCGATATTTGGAGAGAGGGGGCGAACACATGCGCTGTTGCACGCAGTGGCGGAGCCATGAAAAATAAATGAGCTAGGGGGCCAAGCATTCCTAATCCTTTATGAGGAGGGTCAATTCATGAAATTAAACCTTTTTAGTAGCAATTGTCTAATGGCCACATTCATATTAGCCTCGATATATAGTGATGTTAGGGGGGGCGGGCCCTTACTGCCCCCTGTCTTCGCCATTGTGCACGTATCTGAGAGATGAAGCGGAAGGCATGGATGATGACAGGGGGACGTTGGATATATAATTAATGTGGGTGTATTAGCTATTTATGTTAATCCTATATAGAGAGGTATAGATTGATCGATGTGGACGTGGGAGAGGTATAGATTGATCGATGTGGACGTGGGAAAGAGGGTGAGACCTCACTGGATATATCGATTGATCGGTTTGTGTGGAAAACTATGAAAGACCTAGCTATATACACACATACATAGAGGAACATCGATCGCTGCGCATGCACGCGTGAGAGATAAAGAATGCCCGGTATGAGGGAGAGGGGGATGTGTGTGGGTGTGTGCCTTCATGGGAGACCGACCTGAAGAAAAAGATTGCATGCGTGCGATAGATAATGCCGACTGGTAGTGTGTGTGCATGCATGCACAAGAGAAAGTTAGTGGTACAACTATAAAGAGAAGACTACTGTGTGGGTGTAAAAGAATAGGTGAGGTCATAATCAATGTAAAGTTGAATTCAAATATTTGAATAAGAGATCCTGATGTTTGAAACCCATGCATGCATGAATATAACGGAGATCTGCGCGGTGTGCTTTGGAAACGAGCATGTTGTAATGTATACACATTGAACAAGGTCAGACTCATTTGAATTTGAGATACCGATGGCAGACATCATTTGCCCATGTCGCATCAGTGCATGTAATTGGAGATGATGGGCGGCTTTCGCATCACATATCTATATCTATACCCCTATATATATTATATTATATATATATATTTATATTGTGAGCGGGTAACTTTAACTTTGAAAGATGGTCGTTGGATGAGGCGAATCCGAAGGTCCAAAGATGGCAAATTTGAGCACTATTGGTCGTTGGATATCATCTAGATTCCACCAGATTTGGCCACATGTATAATCTAGAAGACTCCATGGTTGAACTTAAGCATAATGCACAAACATCAAAACACAAGCACTTCTTATTTGTTCTAGAATCTTCCGTATCATAATTGCCCAAATGTTTTTCTACATGATTTGCCATTATTTGTTTTTACTTTATGTCTTACAACGCACAATTCCATGAATCTTAAAATAGATTAGCTTTCTTATAAAAACTAGATGACTTTGAATGAAATGAACTATAAGAATTAAATGAACATCTACATCATGCATATATGACTCAAAGCTTGCATGCTATAATGTGGTATTTACTCATAATTTGGTTGACAAATCTCATGCGTGCAATGCACGTGTACCTTACTTTAGTCTAAATGGTGTTTGTGTGTGTGTTGTGCGTATTGAGGTGCAAATTGTCTTTTTTTTGGGTACACATTAAGCTTGTTCTTCTGAAATTTCAAGCCGCGCCTTGTTATACCGAAAATTGAAGCTGGCGTCTCTGTCTATCGTGCTGCAAAACTCCCGCCACTTCAACCTGCGCCTTGTTAGCCCAAAATATTTAAGATATATCTTTGTCTCGTTGTGCTCCGACAACTCCCTCCATCTCAACCCACGCCTTGCTATTCCGAAATTACAACGCGCGCGAAAACTCCCACCTCCTGTGAAATCACGACACGCGAAATGCGCGTGGTACCCCTAAACCGAAAGAACCGCCTCAAATCGGTGGGGGGTACTTTCTTAACTTATCCCACATTTTAGAAAAGCGCGTCTCTAAGCCATGGTTCCCCACTGCCATCCCATCCGCCCACCCATTCGTACACCGAGGCCGCGAAAACCCGCGATGAAACCCCATACCCTGCTCCGTCCGCCACCCAGCCGGAGCTTCTTCCCCGACGACGTCGTCCACAGCAACACCTCGACGTCCCTCATCCACCGTGGGGAGTGTTTTCGGGGCGGGCGGGGCGGCACACCGCCGGCCGCCAGCGGCGAGGGGCTGTTGTTTGGCCGGTGGTGGCTGGCGGCTCAGGGGGGTGGAGGTTGAAGATGAACCGCAGGCCCTTGATTTCGTATCCAACGGCTGCAAAATCGACTGACCAGAGATGAAAAAGTCAGTCGACCGACGTGTAGCCTCACCTTGCTAGTGCGTTCAGTTTCGACAGTAAAATTCAGTTTCGATAACAAAATTCAGTTTGGACAGTTAGGTTCAGTTTTGACAGTTAAGCTCAGTTTCAACAGTTAAGTTCAGAGATGAGCGGCTGATGTATTTTACATCTAGCACTTTGTGGTTATGTATTTTATGTCATGTATTGGAGATGCTATTAGAATTCCACTCAGGTTAACGTTGTTCGTTGTCTCTCTTGTCCTGCTTCAGCCTCGGCGTCGTACAACTCACTGGAGCTGCTCCAACGATGAAACCCTCCATCACAGTGGAGCAGTACCTCAGGCTCCATCTCCAGACGCCTAAGATATTCTTCCCCTCCTCCCACAGCAAAGTCAGTCGGAGCATCCTCACCGGCCAACCCAGTCAAGCTGAGATCGACATGGATTCGCCAAAGAGGTTGTACACTTGTTGCATCTCTTTTTTACTCTACATGTTATATATATTATCCACTAAGCACTCATAGTAACGGGAAATACGATTATTTTATCCTACTATATGACAAGCAGTGAGGTACCAGGTGATGAAGCCACGTACCTAGGGTAGGGTCATGGACCTGT
The DNA here is from genome assembly GCF_018294505.1 of Triticum aestivum. Lineage (NCBI taxonomy): Eukaryota > Viridiplantae > Streptophyta > Magnoliopsida > Poales > Poaceae > Triticum > Triticum aestivum. Next base: position 454,280,458 of record NC_057801.1, read on the forward strand.
CCAAGGTACCCTCCCCAAGGACACCTCTAGAAGAAACTGTCTTTCAGTCGACCTGGAAGGATTACACTCGACGGACTCGAAGACAGTCGACCATGAAGACTCACTCGACCACCAGGAGGTCTAGGGTCATTCTGCATCCAAACGGTCTATTATTAAGTAGTCTTTATGGCCATGATATCACTTTATGTAAGACGTTACCAGTAACGCCAGGCCTTTATGTACATTGAACTCTCTGCTACATGGGCTGGCTGGGGTCCTGGCGCACTCTATATAAGCCACCCCCCTCCACAGGCAGAAGAGTTCGCACCCCTGTAACTCTGACGCATATAATCCAGTCGACAGCCTCCGGGCACTGAGATGTAGGGCTGTTACTTCCTCCGAGAAGGGCATGAACTCGTAAAACCCTTGCGTGTACAACTACTCCATAGCTAGGATCTTGCCTCTCCTTTAGTACCCCCCTACACTACTGTCAGACTTAGAACCACGACAGTTGGCGCCCACCTTGGGGCAGGTGTCTTAGCGACTTATTAGAGAAGTTGCAATTTTTTCCGATCTCCTTCATCATGGTTTCAGGCGGAGTTTTGGTTGAGGGCCGCGAGATCCGTCTCGGCGCGCTCACGTTCGTCGCCGACGACTCTGCTTGGCTTCAGGAGGCTCCGCTCGACATCGACGCGCTCCCATCCCGCGGAGCGACGCACTTTCGCGCGTGCGTCCGCGGCGTCCTCGTGCGGCAACCGTCGACCCAGTATCGGCCGGTTTTTGTGTCATCCTCCCTCCCCGCTTCCCGTCGGCGCAAGCGCACCGGTCGGTCAAGGCTTCAACGGTGGGTGAGGCACGCGATGGCTCGCCAGTCGACCACCGCCCATGTCGCGGCAATCGAGCCCGACTAATCTCTCTACGGCCTGTTCGACCTGTCGTCTGGCTCCGCAGAGACTGCATCCGAGTGCAACAGAAGTGATCCAGCGGCGGAGGTCCTGATGGTCAACAGACCACACGGTCCCCCCGGCTTTCCCGGTGCGGAGGGAGGTAACGGCGGAGGCGATCCGTCGCACTCCCATGAGGAATACCTTCCCGAGCCCCTCAATTCGCTGCAGAGAGAAGAACTTCGCCGCCGGAACATGCATGCCCTTCACACTCTGGAGAAACCCCTGAGGCTCGCGCCTTAGAGGACGCGCGCTTAGCCAACCTGGCTGAGCACGCTCGACTGGAGAACCTTCAGCGAGCACTCGACGAGCATGCGCGGCAACGGGTCCCGTATTCCAGTTGATGTCAGCTCTTTCCACCTCCGACTCAGGTATATCAAACTCCGACTCAGAATTTAGCAGCTGCAGCCCGTATAGCAGAATCAATTCAGCCTTCCCAGTCAGAGGCTGGCAGAGGCTTAATGCAGATCAAAGATTTGCTCCGGGCAGCGGGAGATCAAAATTCAGCTGTATCACAGTCGAGGAACAGGATTCACAGCAAATCCGTGGCTGCGAATACGGTCCAGTCGGCTCATAGCCCCAGATCGCCCCCGAGGCATGAAGGGCGTGGAGACCGGCACGATCAGTACAGGAACCGTGAGCAGTATGATCCCCGATTCGATCGCGATGATCAACGTCGAGTGCCCACCCCTCCCCCTAGGGGTGGATCCTACATACCTCGATAGCAGGATGATAGACGCCAGCACAGTGGTGGGCGAAGAATTCCAATCGACCCCAGGGAACCAGGCTTTGATGCGAGATCCATCATCGTTCAAGGTCTGGTCGACCAGAACAGAGCTCACAGAGAGGGTCACGATAGAGATGTACCCACCAGCAGCCGAGTGCATGTCTCCGAACCAGAGTGTTTCAGCAGAGCCATCAGAGCCGCAGTGATTCCTCCCAACTTTAGGTTGGCGACTGGAGTCAGTAAGTTCAACGGCGAGTCTAAGCCCGATACTTGGCTTGAGGACTACCGAGTGGCTGTCCGGATCAGCGGCGGAAAATGACGAGGTGGCCATGAAACATCTGCCTCTTATGTTGGAGGGATCATCCAGGGCATGGCTGAACCAGCTGACACCCAACAGCATTTACACGTGGGAAGACCTCTCTCGAGTGTTTGTCAGAATGTTCGAAGGAACATGCAAGCGACCAGCAAGACTGACAGAGATGCAATCTTGTGTGCAGAAGTCAAATGAGACTTTAAGAGATTACATCTAGAGATGGATCACATTGCATCACACAGTAGAGAATGTATCTGATCACCAGGCAGTCTGCGCCTTCAAGGAAGGCGTTAAGTACAGAGAGCTAAGCCTGAAATTCGGTCGAATCGGAGACATGTCTCTGAGTCGAATGATGGAGATAGCCACCAAATATGCCAATGGTGAGGAAGAGGATCAGCTCCGGAGCAGCAAGCACAAGTCAGTCGCCCAGGAAACCGGAGGAGGTAACTCCAGTCGGAAGCAAAAGCGGAAAGCCGAGCCAGCTGCTCCTAGAGAAACCTTGGCCGTGACTCAAGGAAAGTTCAAAGGAAAGCCCAAAGGGCCTTGGAACCCCAAGAAAGTGAAGGATAAAGAAGGAAATGACGTGATGGATTTGTCGTGTCACATCCACACGAAGAAAGATGAAGAGGGTAATTTCATTTACCCGAAGCATACCACTCGACAGTGTCGACTTCTGATACAGCAGTTCCAGGGGAAACAGTCCAAGGATAAGGAAAAGGAGTCAGACAAAGTTGAGGACAAGGGGGATAGTGACGAGGAATACCCTCAGGTCAATTCCACTCTGGTGATTTTTGCTGACGTTGAGAGCAAAAGTCGACTGAAAGTTATAAACCGAGAGGTGAATATGGTTGCTCCGGCGACACCCAATTATCTGAAGTGGTCTCAGACGGCCATCACATTCGACCAGTCTGATCACCCGACGCACATAGCCACCCCTGGGAGGCAAGCTCTGGTGGTCGACCCAGTCGTCGAGGGCACTCGACTGACTAAAGTGTTGATGGATGGCGGCAGTAGTTTGAATATACTGTACGCTGAGACGCTGAAGGGATGGGCATTCCGATGTCCAGACTCAGCACAAGCAACATGAGTTTCTATGGAGTCATTCCTGGCAAGAAGGCCGCATCACTCGGCCAGATTGCTCTCGATGTGGTTTTTGGTGATTCCAAGAACTTCCGCAAAGAAAAGTTGACATTTGAGGTTGTAGATTTCCAGAGTGCCTACCACGCTATTTTGGGCAGGCCAGCTTATGCACGTTTTATGGCTCGACCATGTTACGTGTACCTCAAATTGAAGATGCCTGGCCCTAAAGGCGTGATCACTGTTACTGGTAATCGTAAGAAGGCGGAAGAGTGCTTCCAGAAAGGCTCAAAGATCGCCGATGCTCAAATGGTGGCAGAAGAGTGGCAGGAACACTAGAGAAATGCAGACCCGAGTGATTTGTTGCGAGCCAAGAAGCCCGCTACGGAATCAGCGTTTCAGTCGTCCGGTGAGACAAAACCAGTTCACATCCACCCGACCGACCCCAACGCTGCTCCGACTAATATCTCCACAACACTCGACCCCAAATAGGAAGAAGCGCTCATCCAGTTCCTCTGTGAGAACTGGGACATCTTTGCATGGAAACCTTCTGACATGCCAGGTGTACCCAGGGGGCTGGCTGAGCACCGTCTGCGAGTCGATTCAAAGGCAAAACCTGTCAAGGAACATCTGCGACGGTCCGCCGTCCAGAAAAGGAAGGCTATTGGCGAAGAGGTGGCTCGGCTCTTAGCAGCAGAGTTTATCCGAGAGATTTACCACTTCGAGTGGCTCGCCAATGTTGTCATGGTCCCCAAGAAGGACAAGTCACTTCGCATGTGCATTGACTTTAAACATATCAATCGGGCCTGCCCGAAAGATCATTTTCCTCTTCCCCGCATCGACCAAATAGTCGACTCGACTGCGGGATGTGAGCGACTGTCTTTCTTAGACGCCTATTCCGGGTACCATCAGATCCGTCTGTATGGACCCGATGAGATCAAAACAGCTTTCATCACCCCATTCGGGTGCTTCTGTTATGTCACCATGCCATTCGGCCTCAAGAATGCCGGAGCCACATTCATGAGTATGATTCAGAAGTGTTTGCTCACTCAAATCAGTCGGAATGTGGAAGCATACATGGATGACATTGTGGTCAAGTCACGGAAAGGTTCCGACCTGCTGACTGACCTCGCTGAAACATTTGCCAACCTCAGGAGGTATGATATCAAGCTTAATCCATCCAAGTGCACATTCGGAGTTCCTGGCGGAAAGTTACTCGGTTTTCTCGTTTCCGAACGAGGAATCGACGCAAACCCAGAGAAAGTGGGCACTATACTCCGAATGAAACGACCTGTGCGTGTGCATGATGTTCAGTAGCTTACTGGTTGCTTGGACACTTTAAGTCGATTCATCTCTCGTCTCAGTGAGAAGGCATTGCCTCTTTACTGACTGATGAAGAAGTCAGACAAGTTCGAGTGGACTCCTGAAGCTGATGCAGCGTTTGCAGAGTTAAAAACCCTGCTTTCCACCTAGCCGGTGCTTGCTGCCCCGATCAGCAAAGAGCCTTTGCTGATTTACATTGCAGCCACAGGACAAGTCGTCAGTACAGTACTTACGGTCGAGCGGGAAGAAGAAGGGAAAACCTTCAAAGTTCAGCGCCCAGTATATTATATTTCTGAAGTCCTGACCCCATCAAAGCAAAGATACCCTCATTATCAGAAGCTCGAATATGGGATTTATATGACCATGAAGAAAGTTGCTCACTACTTCTCTGACCATACCATCACAGTCGTCAGCGACGCCCCCTTATCAGAGATTCAACTGGTCGAGTGGCAAAATGGGCGATTGAACTCCTTCCCCTAGATATCAGATTTGAGGCAAAGAAAGCTATCAAGTCCCAAGCAATAGCAGATTTCCTCACGCGAGTGGACTAAACAGCAGTTACCGACTCAAGTTCACTCGGAGCACTGGACTATGTTCTTTGATGGCTCTAAAATGCTGAATGGTTCCGGTGCCGGGGTAGTGTTGGTTTCCCCCCGAGGAGATAAGCTCAGATATGTACTCCAAATTCACTTTGACTCCTCCAACAACGAAGCAGAATATGAAGCACTTTTGTACGGGTTGCGTATGGCCATTTCACTCGGCGTCCGATGCCTCATGGTCTACGGTGACTCGAATTTGGTGGTTAACCAAGTGATGAAGGAGTGGGACATCAGAAGCCCAGCTATGACTGGTTACTGCAACGCAGTAAGAAAGCTGGAGAAGAAATTCGAGGGGTTAGAGCTTCATCACGTACCCCGACTGGAAAATCAAGCAACTGATGACTTGTCGAAGATAGGTTCCAAAAGAGAAGCCATTCCCAGTGGCGTGTTTTTGGAACATGTCCACGTGCCGTCGGTTCAAGAGGATCCTTTCACCGAAGAAGCCCCGCAGCCAAAAAGTGCCACGGATCCGACTGAAATTGAGGTCCCAGCTGTGGTCGACTTAATCATGGAAGTTCTGGTTATCACTCCCGACTGGACAGTGCCTTACATCGCGTATATCCTAAGGAAAGAGCTCCCAGAGAATGAAGAAGAGGCTAGGCAGATCGTCCTGTCGATCCAAGGCCTTTACTGTCATGAAGGGACAGTTGTACAGAGAAAGTGCGACTGGAGTCAGCCAGAAATGCATAACGCCGAAGAGGGTCGAATGATTCTCAACGACATCCACTCGGGGACCTGTGGCCATCATGCGTCCTCTCGGACCATCGTGGCTAAAGCATACCGAGCGGGTATTTACTGGCCCAGAGCAAATGAAATGGCGAAAGAGATAGTCGACAAGTGTGAAGGATGTCAGTTCTACTCCAATATGTCACACAAGCCCGCCTCAGCCTTGAAGACCATTCCAATCATCTGGCCTTTCACTGTTTGGGGGTTAGATATGGTTGGACCACTAAGAACTGGCAGGAGCGGCTTCACCCATGTACTAGTGGCAGTCGACAAGCTCACCAAGTGGATCGAAGCCAAGCCCATTAAAAATCTTGATGTCGGCACTGCCATCAGCTTCATCAGAGAATTGATATTCAGATATGGAGTTCCGCATAGCATCATCACTGATAATGGGTCAAACTTCGATTTCGATCAATTCAAAGCCTTCTGCGCTTCTCAAGGCACACGAGTCGACTACGCTTCAGTCGCCCACCCCCAGTCGAATGGACAAGCAGAAGGAGCAAACGGCCTAATTCTCAAAAGACTGAAACCCCGGTTGATGCGTGACCTCAAGCACGCAGCAGGCGTGTGGGTCGATGAACTTCCATCAGTTCTTTGGGGATTGAGGACTACTCCAAATCGGTCGACTGGGAGAACTCCGTTCTTTCTGGTCTACGGAGCTGAAGCGGTTCTGCCAAGTGCCTTCTTCACAATGCACCATGAGTCGAGCTCTACTCTAAAGTCGAAGCAGAACAAGCCCGACAAGACGCAGTCGACCTTCTGGAAGAAGAAAGAGAGATGGCCATGATCCGATCGACCATCTATCAGCAAGACTTGCACCGATTCTACGCCAGAAATATGAAGAGCCGAGCCTTCCAAGAAGGAGACTTGGTCCTCCGAGTGGACCAACAGAAGCCACACAAACTCGCCCCTACTTGGGAAGGCCCCTTCATTGTTACCAAAGTTCTCCACAATGGAGCATACCATCTTTACAACGTAGATCGCCAGATTGACGAGCCACGAGCTTGGAATGCAGATCTGCTCCGGCCCTTTTATACTTAAGTATTCACTCGGATGAGTTGTAATAAAAGTACTTCTATAGTTTATTTATCAAAGACAAGAGTTTTATAATTTTCCCAGTGATTGTTGTTACTTTTGTCCACATAAGGCAGTCCCCCAGTGGATGGCTTAGCTGCGAATCCGCTTCGCCTAAGTCTGTAAAAAAATCCTTACCGAGTGGTGAGCCAGCCTCCCACTCGGAGGCTTAGCTGCGAATCCATTTCGCCTAAGTTTAAACAAAATCCTACCGAGTGGAGATCAAACCTCCCACTCGGGGGCTTAGCTGCAGCCCAGTGCTCGCCTAAGTGTAAACAAAATCCTACTGAGTGGTAAGCCAGCCTTCCACTTGGAGGCTTAGCTGCAGTCCAAGTACTTGCCTAAGTTTAAACCAAATCCTACCGAGTTGTGAGCCAGCCTTCCACTCGGAGGCTTAGCTGCAGTCCAAGTACTCGCCTAAGTTTAAACAGAGTGGTGAGCCAGTCTTCCACTCGGAGGCTTAGCTGCAACCTAGTGTTCGCCTAAGTACAAATACAATGTGCGCTCCGCAAGGAGGACGAAGCGCAGGTCGACTGCTACCTTCTCCTTCCGAACTATGCCACAAATACAACATGCACTCCGCAAGGAGGACGAAGCTTAGGTCGACTGCTACCTTCTCCTTCCGAACTACGCCACAAATACAACGTGCGACCCGCAAGGAGGACGAAGTGCAGGTCGACTGCTACCTTCTCCTTCAGAGGTACACCACAAAAATCCTACCGAGTGGAGAGCAAACCTCCCACTCGGGGGCTTAGCTGCAGCCCAGTGCTCGCCTAAGTTTTTGAAAATCCTACCGAGTGGAGAGAAAACCTCCCACTCGGGGGCTTAGCTGCAGCCCAGTCCTCGCCTAAGTTTTTGAAAATCCTACCGAGTGGAGAACAAACCTCCCACTCGGGGGCTTAGCTGCAGCCCAGTGCTCGCCTAAGTTTTTGAAAATCCTACCGAGTGGAGAGGAAACCTCCCACTCGGGGGCTTAGCTGCAGCCCAGTGCTCGCCTAAGTTTTTGAAAATCCTACCAAGTGGAGAGCAAACCTCCCACTCGGGGGCTTAGCTGCAGCCCAGTGCTCGCCTAAGTTTTTGAAAATCCTACCGAGTGGAGAGCAAACCTCCCACTCGGGGGCTTAGCTGCAGCCCAGTGCTCGCCTAAGTTTTTTGAAAATTCTACCGAGTGGAGAGCAAACCTCCCACTCGGGGGCTTAGCTGCAGCCCAGTGCTCGCCTAAGCATGATGAGGTCCAAGTCGATTGCAATTTGTGCTTCGTCCCTACCTGCAATAGTGCATCACAAACACCAGTATATATTCCGAGCGAAGGACAATGATCGTTAGAAGGCAAATGCAAACATATTCAACGGCAAACCCAAGTTCAGATAGCGTCCTACGGAAGTGCTCAGGCACCAAGCCTGTTAAAGTTTATCGGTTACAAAAACCACTCGGCATTCCGAGGCAAATTTGAGGCATCAAGCATAGAAGTTTTTTACTCCTCCTACGAAGGACAGGAAGGCACAACGAACTCGTCCAGGTCGATTCCATCTGCGATCCGAGTGGCAGCAGCAATGAAGGTCTCCATGAAAGATCGGAAGTCATGCTTCTTGGTGTTGGCCACCTTGAGAGACGCCAGCTTGTCCTCCCGCGCGTCCTTGCAGTGAACACGGGCCAGAGACAGAGCAACGTCGGCACCACACCTGGCAGAAGACTTCTTCCATTCTTGCACTCGACTTGGAACTTTGTTCAGTCGAGTCATCAGAGACTCGAGGTCGTTCTGAAGAGTTTCTCCTGGCCAGAGTGTTGTGTCGATGTGCGATGTTGCAACCTTCAGTCTCGCAAGATAGTCGACCACGGTAGCAATGCGAGACTCAAGACGGAGCACGTTCATGGCGGCTTCATCCTTCACAGGAGAGTTGATGGGATCCAAGCCAGTCTCCACTTGACTAGTCTCCTCTTCAAAGTTTTGGCAGAATTCTATGGATATGATCCAAGAATGAGCTAGCAGTCCTACAATAAGTCAATGATTGCAAGTCAGTCGGATATAAGGGGTTACCTTCGAGCATGAGGAATAACTTCTTGGCGAGCCCTCCCAGATAAGCCTCTAAGTCATTCTTTTTTCCCACCAGTTCGCTAGCCTTATCACTCAGGGCTATCTTGTCATTCTTCAGTCGGCTGACCTCCTTGTTGGCCGCGTCGAGAGCAGCTTTCAGATTGGTATTCTCCTCTTCAAGTTTGCTGATTGAAGCCAACTTTTCTTCTGCGAGTTTCGTCTTGTCCGAAGCCGTTTTCTGCGCCTCGGCGAGGTCAAGGTCCTTCTTCTTCAGAGCAACCCTTAGTTTATCTGCAAAATGATAGTGAAATCAGACTCAGGAATGGACAAAAAATAAGGGCAGTCGTCAAGGTTCTCACCAAACATACCTTTTGCCTCCTCCTTCGCCTTCGTGAAGTTCTCCTGGACAAGCTTCAGATCAAGTTCGAGCTGGATATGCTTGTTCTCCAACTCAGTATAACGAGCCACAAGCTCGCAAGATTTCTGCGAAAGATCAGTCGACAGACATCAAAGACAGGTCACTTCCGAGTGACTAAAAGAAAAATCGTAGCATTTCTAAGACTACAGCCGAATCAAAATATTCAACTGTAGTCTTGGGGACTACACCTAGTGGGTGCACTCAGCGTGCCCCCATTGGTTCTACCGGCTCGGATCGATCAGTCGACCGAAAGTAGCTAACTGCCAACAGTTAGACACAGTTTCAAAAAAAAAGCGTGAAGTATTCTCCATGATTCCATTTGACCAGATCGAGGGAAGAAAGTAAAAGAGGAAAAAGTTCAAGACATAAAGACTACATTCGAGTGCCAGCAGTCCACCGTAGTCTCGGGGACTACACCCAGTGGGTGCACTCAGCGTGCCCACACTAATCCAGACATTTCAATCGACACACCCAGTGGGTGTATGACAAATACTAAGATTTTCAAAAAGAAAAATTGTCAGGTATCATATCCTAACAGAACAGGTGGTGGTCAACTAACCTGGACATTGCTCTGAAGAGCTGAACTTGCATCATAGGCTGCTTGGCTGGCGTCTCGGATCGCCTTCACTTGCTCCATCATAACCCCCGCCTGGCGTATAGCTTCCTTAGCAGCACCTGCTTGGTCCTCTGGGACGTGGTGTGTGGAGAAGAGGGAAGGTGGATCAGCACTCGACGACGGAGGGCGGGCACTCGTCAATGGCACCACAAAAGACATGGTAGCCCGAGCAACGTTGCCTCCCTCCAGAACCAATGTCTCAGGTGTTGATGCAACCTGAGCAGTCTTGCCAGCAGACGCTTTCTTGTTCCTCCTTTGCCTCGGTGGCTCCTCATCGTCATCGTCAGGGAGATCGATGATAATGCTAGGTGGAGCTACAGAAAAGGTTCAAAGTTAAAAATGAAGATCTGATCGACCGAAAGTGAAACTGCACAGATCATACCAGGATGGGAAAGTGGTAGCATCCTCCATTTCTTGGTCTTCATGCCTGGCTGAGGTCTCAGAAGTAGCAGCACTGTGATTTCAGAAATCAGTCGGTCAGTAATCGGGTCGACCAAGAATATATCCATGTTGAAAGAGAAAACATGAGTTATGCCATTACCCAGAAATAGTCGGAATCTCCATCCTCATCTTTGGTAGGGCCTTCACCGGTTTTGACGGTGCCGCTCGGGGTTGCTTCGATGCTTTCTCAGTCGGCGCCGGAGAAGTCGTCCGAGGGCGTTTGGTCGGCTGCCCAGCAAGCACGGCTCCCTTGCCACGCTCGACTGCAGGATCATGGGCGAGCTTGGACCGTCTTTCAGCACGGGGAGGCTCGACTACCTCCTCCTCTTCCTGCTCCTCTTCCTCATCAGAGCCAGCATCTTCTTAACCCTCGTCGCCGTCCGACTCCCACTCCTCCTGGCTTTCACCTCCACTTCCTTCTTCTTCTTCGGTCCGTTCTTGCGCCCCGCTGGGCATCGAGTACATCTCGGTAGTAATCTAGAAGACAACAAACAAGACAAAAGTCAGTCGACCGAATTACAGCAAAGCGGAATGAAGAAAACAGAGTCACGGTCAGAGAAATGTGGTCAGACCTTGTCTAGTTCGTAGGACTGGTCGAGTGGCGGGATCCTCCTGGCTCCACGAGGGTTAACTTTGTTCCCTGTGATGGCGGTCATCCACCTCTCCAGAGTGGCATCGTCGACCTCCTCCGGGTGGACCCGAGTGGTGTCTTCGGTACCGGAGTACAACCACATCGGATGGCCCCGATATTGAAGTGGCTGAATGCGTCGTCGAAGGAAAACCTCTAGAAGATCCATACCCATCACTCCATCGCGAATGAGTTGGACCACGCACTCCACCAACACCCTAACCTGAGCCTTCTCCTCCGGAAGCACCTTCAGGGAAGATGGCTTGTTCACTCGGTCCATGGAGAACGGGGGGAGGCCAGTCAACTGCCCTGGCGTTGACTGGTCTTGGCAGTAGAACCAGGTCGACTGCCACCCTCGAATTGACTCGGGAAGGATCATGGCTGGAAAGGCACTCTTACTCCTCATCTGAACGCCAAGACCCCCACACATCTGGATTACTTGGGTTCTCTCATCACTCGGGCTAGCCTTTTTCACCGTCTGCGAGCGACAGGTGAAAATGTGTTTGAAAAGGCCCCAGTGCGACCGACAACCCAAGAAGTTTTCGCACAAAGACACGAAAGCGGCGAGGTAGGCAATGGAGTTGGGTGTGAAGTGATGGAGTTGAGCCCCAAAGAAGTTCAGAAACCCCCGAAAGAAAAGATTCGGTGGCAGAGAAAAATTGCGATCTACATGGGTGGCTAAGAGGATGCACTCACCCTCCTGAGGCTACGGCTGCCACTCCTTCCCCGGAAGCCTAGCTGACCCATGGGGGATCAGTCCTTCGTTGGCCAGGTCGTCGAGGTCCTTCTGGGTGATGGTCGAGCGGATCCAGTCTCCCTGGATCCAGCCTTGCGGCAGGACGGACCACGACGAAGATCTGCCCCGACTAGTCGCTCTCCCCTTCGCCTTGGCCATCGCATTCTTCACCCGCTCCAAAGCTGCCGTCTTTTCCTCCACCATTGTCGCCGGCGAGGCATGCAAGGAGTAGTAGGGCGGAGGTGGAAGCGAGCGCAGCGGGCGAGTTCGAGGAAGAGGGAGAGGGGAATGGGGGTGCACTGTTGGAGAAACCCCCGTCCGGCGCCTTATATGGAGTCTCTTCCGAGTGGCTGACTGGTAGGCCCGGACGATCCTGTCAAATCCCACAACAGGCGCGCACGCGATACGTGGCGAAAAAGATGGCGTGGAGATCGAGGCGTCTTTGCCTTATCCCATCCGAGTGCCACGGCCTTCTTTGCTTCGCGCGCTTCCCAAAATTCGGATCCCATCAAATCCGTGAATAGCCAAGCAACTTGTCAGACAGCAGGTTTCCTCTGATCCGTCGCCCGAAAATCCCCAAGTTCGTAAAGTTCACTCGGCAGATGCAAAGAATGGATCAAGGCGACTGAAAGAGAAGTTGACGCCATCCCTAAAAAGTCATTGGCCCAGAGTAAGACACTCTCGCAGCACGAAAAGCAGGTCGGAAGAATTCTCAACTCCTTCCTCACTCAAACCTCGATCCATTCGGGGGCTAATGATGAAGCCACGTACCTAGGGTAGGGTCATGGACCTGTCCAAGGTACCCTCCCCAAGAAAACCTCTAGAAGAAACTGTCTTTCAGTCGACCTGGAAGGATTACACTCGACGGACTCGAAGATAGTCGACCATGAAGACTCACTCGACCACCAGGAGGTCTAGGGTCATTCTGCATCCAAACGGTCTGTTATTAAGTAGTCTTTATGGCCATGATATCACTTTATGTAAGACGTTACCAGTAACGCCAGGCCTTTATGTACATTGAACTCTCTGCTACGTGGGCTGGCTGGGGTCCTGGCGCACTCTATATAAGCCACCCCCCTCCACAGGCAGAAGGGTTTGCACCCCTGTAACTCTCACACATATAATCCAGTCGACCGCCTCCGGGCACCAAGACGTAGGGCTGTTACTTCCTCCGAGAAGGGCCTGAACTCGTAAAACCCTTGTGTGTACAACTACTCCATAGCTAGGATCTTGCCTCTCCTTTAGTACCCCCCTACACTACTGTCAGACTTAGAACCACGACACCAGGCAACTTAGCTATCCGTGATGGACTCTCTTGAACGCCATCATTATTTATCTCTGCGTGTTTGAGTTGTGCATTTGTCGATGGGCCTGGGAGTTGAGCTAGTATGGCAGTGGCCTGGGTCCAAAGTGATAGAAGTAGCACAAAAACATTTTTTAGTGTAGGATTTTCCTTGCTCAAGCCTGCCTACTAGAATCGCCAGTGCTTGAAAGGAAAAGTGAATGAAAAACATAGGAATTGGAAAGTTTCCTATGGTACTACTTTTCATGAATTTGGTGCAAAGGAATGGAGCAAAGGAAAACTGTAGGATTTGTTCCTTTAGTGTCTCCTTGAAATAAAAACCATAGGAATTGTAATTTCCACTTCTCCTCCTTTTCATATTCCTATTCATCAAGCACAAGACTAAGAGATAGTAGCATAATAGCATTATAACCGTACATTTTCTTGTGGTTTGACTTAATCTCACCATGCTTTTTTGCATCCTGTGATCTTCCAATTGTTGTGAATCAAACACCCAGATTGGCAGAAATCCTGTGTTTTTAAATTCTCTGTTTTGCACGTGCATTCCTATCCTATTCCTGTCTATTTCCTATCCCTGCATTGTTAGAATCCTCAAATTCAAACAAGCCCTTACTCAATTACTTCTATTACAGATATGTGTCAAAGAAAACCTTGTGTGGTTTGTCCTGCTCCTGCGGCGCTGTGTTCCACCCCACCTCAGCTGCTCCAACGACGGAAGGGTTCACCACAGCAGGGATCCGCTCTCCAGACTGTCTTTCGCCGCCTCCGATCTTCTTCCCCACCGCCGGCAGCCACGACAACTGCATTACCATCATTAACTAAGCAGATGACCTTGAGGACTACACGGGTCCGCGAGAGAGGTCGCACTCTTCCGTGTCTGCTTACTTATGCGTCGCTTAATATGATGACATGCTACATTATCGTCGTGTTCACATATTAGACTCCGAGTCAGGTCCAAACTAATGCTGAAACTTGAGTTTTTAAATGGTTGTGGGGTACATATTGGGGCAGCAATCGGTACTATTTGTCTACTATCTGGTTAATCTCCGGTGTCTACTATGAGTTTCATGTTGGGTGCAAAGAAACACTAAAGGAGCCATTATCTGTATTTTTTAACTAAAGCTATTATCTACCTGCTATCATTGGTTTTGGGTCTATCCACAGTTTGCTACCATCACTCTGGATTTGTGCATGCAGTCCTTACATAAACTCACTATGTTTTATTCCTATGCATGCCAGTTATTGTACACAATGGAACTGATCATGTAGAGCAAAAGAGACGAGCCTTGCGTGGCAATAAAATTTCATGCAGACGTCGTTCCATGGTGGGTGCAAAGGCAGCCCCCCTCCACCCATTTGGGATCGTAATCAAGAGGAAGATAACTGTTCTGAGGGGGATTCAGAAGGAGAAGACCACTCCTATTTACCCCATGAGGTCTTCGCTCTAACTTGGCATGCTGATGTTGGTAATATCATGCATATGGTGCCTTGCATTGCTTACTTTATACATTAAAGATGTCATCTGCTTAGTTTAGACATGCTTTGTGTCAATGCCATCTGTTTTGTTTCTTTATCGTATATGTGAATCATGCAATGCCATCTTGTCTAGCCAGTCATCATATATGTGAATTTTGCAATGCCACCCTGGTTAGCCAGTCATCTTATATGTGAATTATATCATGCCATCATTTTTTTATTATGTGTTAAATTTGTCAACAATTTTAGTACATTCAATTACTCTTCCTGTGCATCAGCCATTCGGCACGGTCATGGAAAAATCTGGAGTGGAAAGAAGGTCTTTAGAGCAGACAATGCTATCTGACGAAGCGCATGTCTTGCTGGTTACCGATAGCTCCTCAGAGGAGGATTCGGAGATAGATGACCAGTCATATTTCCCCCCTGAGGTGCATGCCCTAACTTGGCAGGGTTATGTTACTCATATCGTGCGTATGGTATCTTGCATTGCTATGTCATTTGCTAAGTTTAGACATGCTTTGTGTGAATGCCACCTGTTTAGTGTCTAATTACCGTATATGTGAATTATGCAATGCCATCTTGTTGCAAGACATTATATTTGTGAATATGCAATGTTATCTTGTTGCAAGACATTATGTATGTGAATTATGCAATGCCATGCTGTTTAGGCAAGCGCCATATATGTGAATTATATCATGCCGTCCTTTTTTTGTATTTCTCATTGCTTTTGTCGACAATGTTTGTATATTCAACTGCTCTTACTATGCATCAGCCATTTGAATTGGTGATGGAGAAATCTGGAGTGAAAACAAGGTCTTCAGAGCAAACAATGCTACCTGCTGAAGCAGATATCTTGTTGGTTACAGATAGCTCTTCAGAGGAGGATTCAGAGGCAGATGACCAGTCCTATTATCCCCCTGAGGTGTATGCTCAAACTTGGCAGGGTTATATTACTCATATAATGCATATGTTGTATTGCAATGCTTATTTTTTACATCATATACACAATATTGAATGTCATCTCCTTAGTTGACACATCATATATGCAATTGCCCTTTGCTCACTTCCTTAGTATATAAATCATATATTTGAATTCTGTCATGCCATGATGTTTACATAGACAGCATGTATCTGAATTATGGCATGCCAACCCATTTTCTAAAGACATAATATAGTTATATCATCTCATCCTGTTTACATAGTCATCATATTTTAAATTATGTCATTCTATCCGTGAATTATATCATGCCATCATGTTTCCATCGATGGCATGTTTGTGATTTATGGCATGCCAACCACTTCAATAGACACATCGTATAGTTATATCATGTCATCCTGTTTACATAGTCATCATATTTTGAAGTATGTCATTCTATCTTGTTTAGTTAGCCATCATACATGTGAAATTGTGTCATGCTATCCTGTTTAATTAGCCATCATATATGTGAAATTATGTCCTGCTATTCTGTTTTCTTAGACAACATAAATGTGAATTATTTAATGCCATGTTTTCTTCCCTACTATCCATTGCACCTGTCTATCTTACAATGTATGTACATTCAATTACTTTTCTTGTTTATCAGCCATTTCAATTGGAGGGAGTGATGGCAGTATCTATGGGAGTAAAAACACGGTCTTCAGAAAAGATCGTGCTACCTGTCGATGCAGATAGAACCATGGTTGTACTTGCCCAAGAATTAGCCCCACCACACATAACCCACACTCATGCAGATTGTACCCCTACCCAGTTGGACAGAGAACCAACTACACCCCTTCTAACCCCAACCCCAGCAGATAGACACCCAGTTCCCGTTGACACAGCACCATCTCCACCACAGAGCACCCAAACACAAGCAGTTAGTAAGGCAACTGCAGTGCCCAAATCACGAGGACCACCACTCCGAACCCGAAGTCAACGCTTAAAGCAGAAGAAGAATTGTTCTCAGGTCAGGTTCCGTAGCTATGGTTCATACTACTTTGCTCTTGCATCACTGTATTTACTGATACCAACCAATTTCAAATTTGAAGGATGCAATTGAAACTCCAATGGTGCAATAGGTATGTTTTAAACCTGTTTCTTCAACGTGTTTGGATGTTTGCTATTGTAACTTGCTCTATGTTGATTTCAGTTTCAATTGAATAAACTGTTATGTTCTCATGCCATGCACATTACTCCTTCCGTTCCTAAATATAAGTCTTTGTAGAGATTTCACTATGAACCACATACGGATGTATATAGATGCATTTTAAGTGTAGATTCATCGATTTTGTTCCGTATGTAGTCCGCCTAGTGGAATCTCTACAAAGACTTATATTTAGGAACGAAGGGAGTACAAGTGTTGTTATATCTGTGTAGTTTCCCACACTTATATTCTGTCTATGCTGCTTTGTCTTAAATAGATATGATTCGAACTGTGTCTATCTTGATTTGGCAACATAAACTAGAATGATATAGACCATACAGTGACCATACTACATAGATATATGTTTGTTTCATGCTGTTATCCTGTCCACCTTACTACTGAACTGGTTTACCAAAATGAGTTTCATATAATACATTGTAAACCTGAGATGTGTTTGTTTGTTTCCCTTTTAGAACACGGATAAAATATTGGAGAAGAGTACCCTGTTATGCCATGGTAAAGGAAGTAATGCAGATAAGGTTCAAGATAGTGAGACATCCCTGTTGGTCTCCAAGAAAGCTGATAAAAACTATATTGAGGACACTGAGACAACCCCAAAGTCCTGTCTTGATGTAGTGTTCGAGTTACTGGCTACCACTGCTGGCACCAGCTCATCGAACTCGTTGCCTGAATCAGTTCGGCTTCTTGAGTCTCAACTTCAAGTTGAAAGACATCGATCAGATGTTATGCGACAGGAAGCCAAAGGACTAAGGAAGTCCCTGCAGAATTCAGATGCATACTTTCTGGTGCAACAGCAGGCGCTGGAGGACTTAAGCGCCAAACAAGAGAAAGTTAATAAGCTTGCTAAGCATCTTGCCAACATTATGGGTACCCAGGATATTGTTTCTTGAGCTCTTCTGAAGTGGTTTCAGTTCTGGACTTGTTTTGCTGCGGCGTTTATATGCTGCTGTGTTCCCTATATTTGCACTGGTGGCGAACTTTGATGCCCAGTGGATGTAATATGTGTAATAGCCGTGATAGCCTAGTGTAAGTTGCTTGCTTATTTATTTCCTTGTTGTCTTGTTTATTTGTTTGCTTGTAGTCAGTGCAGTTCTTTTTCTGCGGTTTGCTAGTGGCTGCAACAACCTATTTTTTAAAACTAGGCCACAATAACCATGGGCTAATATTTACTGTAGTGACACTACACCTACGGGACGTATAAAAAGTGGGCCTTCCATGGGCCGTATAAACAATGGGCCTTCCACAGGCCATAGAAACAATGGGCCTTCTACGGGCCGCAGAAACAATGGGCCTTCTACGGGCCGTATCATCAATGGGCCTTATACGGGCAGTATGATCGATTGGCCAAACATGGGCCAATAACAGGACGCATTATGGTCGTAAACGGGCTAGAGTTGGAATCGTCCGTTCATGGGCCAACCATAACGGGCCATCGTTAATAGGCCATATTTCATGACGCTAGGAAAACGGCCCAACGTGTTAATGGACCACAAACGGGCCTACTGTAACCACGGGCTGAATTTGGCCCATACGCAGAAAATGACAGTAACGGGTCGTAAGTAAACGAATGCTGGAAATGAGCCCAAGAATAAATGGGCTCTGAGAAAGGCCGAAAGATAACATGGGCTAGAAATGGCCCAACGGAATAACGGGCCCTTAATGGGTATAAAGTGATACACTGTTCATTACGGGCTAGTTTCACCACGGGCCGTTAATGGGTGTAAAGTAATACACTGTTCATTACGGGCCAGTTTCACCACGGGCCGTTAATAGGCCAAGAGTTACATAGGGCCTCATATGGGCCGAAAGACGTCATGGGCCATACATGGGCCAGAAGTGAAAATAGGCTGGAATCATATTGGATGGCCCAGATGACGCTACTGGGCCTAATTCGGATAGGGCGTAACGGGCCTTGGGTTAGCGGGCTGTAAATGGGCTATATGCGAACAGGCCGTTAACAGGCTTTACATGGGCCGGCCCGCCACCTTTTGACCAAGTCAAATCGGCCGGCCTTTTCACAGGAATGGGCCTCTGTTGGACCGTGCCATGTGTCGACGTATCATAGGCGCCTTCTGTCCAATGAGTGGATGACATCTGTCCCAATGGTGAGCCGACACGTGTTTCCTCCAGCCAATGATGATTTTACATGTGGAAAATCCCCATTGGTCAGGGCTGTTAACGGGTTATCGGATCCAAAACCTGACCCGATAGCTTAACGGCGTTCCGTTACGGTGGATGCCACATGTCGGTCACCCTTGACGAAAGCACTTCTATGACGCGCGATTTATCGTCATGGAAGTGGACACTTCCGTGATGATAATTTTGGTAATGTCATGGAACACTTCTACGACAGCACATGTATGACTATCTTGATTCTGTCATAAATTTGTCATGGATGTGCATGCATGACAAAAAACGCGACCTACTGTGACAAACATGTATCATCATGGAAGTGTATTTTTTTTGTAGTGCTCCATCCTGCCGCTCTACTGGTCTTGGTCTCGTTGCACTGATATGGAAACCTTTGCCTGATGCATCGGTACTCCGTGCCTGCGCTTGCCCCCTTTGCACCAAAGAGGAAACAAGGACACTGCGCAGGCTGGCGCCCGCCTGGTCTTGATCACCATGGCTTGCGTCATGAGCACCTCGCGAGGTACCCCTCGCCTTAATCTCTCTGCCTCCTCGCGAGCCTACCTGGTGAGGCCGCCCCTGAGGAGGCCTTGTGTTGTCCGTCGCGCGAGGCTTGGCCCCTCGCGAGGGTCTTGAACTTGGGTCGATGAAGACGGGCCATACTAGGCCGTTGGTGAGCCACGCTGCAGGCCGCAGGCAGGCAAGTCTGGGGACCCCCGTTCCCATAATGCCGACACCTGGCACTTCTGAAGATAGTATAGTTCTTCATCGGTGTCATTGATCACATCGTCGAAACCACGTCTATCGAGAGGGGACAAGTTACGGAAACAGAGAAGGAAACACAATCAATGCAATGCACAATATGATGCATGATCATGACATGGCAATATGACTGTGTTGGGCTAATGCAACTACAAATAGGGTGGTTTGAGTTATTTTGAACCCAAGGTTCAAGTTCAAACTCAAACTATGACTTTATAAAGTGCATTATCATGTGTTGATATAAATAGTAGGTTTAAGTTGCTTTAACAGGCACGAAACTAGTTCAGATGGATAGATTGGATTTTTCTGGTCATTTTTCATATATAACTTATTTTATTTGGAGTTATAGATAATTTTCTATGAATTTTAGAACTTTAGGGCATTTTCTGGAATTTCCTAAATAAGATTAAATCCAGAAAGAGGTTAACTGCGTTAGCATGACGTCGGGGTGACGTCAGCAGGTCAAAGGCGCAAGCCCAGGTCAAACCTAACGGCTGGGACCCACATGTCAGTGTAATAACTAACTAACAGAGTTAGTTAGTGTTAGGTTAGCACTAACCTAGGTTAATTAGGGCATGGGCCCACTTGTCAGTGAGTCAACTAATTAACTAAGTTAATTAGTGCTAACTAAACTAACACCTAACTAAACAAGGGCATGGCCCACCTGTCAGTGACCCTGGGGGGGTCAAACCCCAGGTCAAACAAGGTCAAACCCGCCGGTGTTGAGTCGCCAGCGAGGCCAGACGCGGTGGAGCGCGTCGAAAATCCTCCTCCAGCGACCAAATGGCCGGTGGAGGGCATCTACGTGCTGCTGGCGAACTCGCGCATCGAGTGGAGCAAGCGGTGTGCATGGGGGTGGCCGGAGATGACACCGGTGTCGAGCCAGGAGACGGCCGGAGTTTGGGCGAGCTCGGGTTCGACGTTAGGGGGCACGGCAGGGATAGCGGAGGGGTGCGCTCGGCTCCTGGGAGCATGCTGAATACAGTGACGCGCTTGGACGCGTGTGGCAGCAGCTATGGCTACGGTAGCGACATGGCCGGCGGAGCCAAGCTCCTGGTCGTGATGGCCAACGGGGTTAGGGGGCATCTCGAGTGACTTGGCTAGGGGGGAGGAAGAGGAGCTCACGGGGAGTGCAGAGGTGGCCTCGGCGTGCTCGGGGAAGCACCGAAGCGAGCGGGGCAGCGTGGGAGATCTCCGGCGACCGGCGACGAAGATGATGAAGATGGTGATGATGCAGGGCCTCCGACGAGGCGTGGTTGGACGGAGAGGACGAGGGAGGCGTGGTGATGCTCGTGGACACGTCAGGGAGGCGAGGAGAGCATGGAGGTTGCGTCTAAGGCGTGCGGCGGCAACGAGCTCCGCTCGGGCAGAGAGGGAGAGAGAGCAGAGGAGGGGGAAGACGTCGGGAGAGAGTGAGAGGGTTCCAGGGGTCGCATGGCACTGCGAGAGACGTCCAGAGGGAGGAGGAGGCAGCCAGGCAGGGAGGAGGTGGTCGGCGCGTGGCTACGCACGCCAGGCACGCGCCCCTGCCTACTGGCGCGAGGAGGAAGGCGAGAGGGGGGCTGCGGTGATGGGTTGGGCCAGCTCCTGGGCCAGCTAGGTGGGATGCACAGGAAGGTAAGCCCAGGTAAGTTCCTTTCTCTCTCTCTCTCTCTCTCTCTCTTCTTTTGTTTCAGTTTTCTATTTTTCTGTAACCTTTGTGGCTTTTCTAAAAATACCTAGACCCATTCAAATATCACCAAACTGCACATGCCCACGGTATAGAATATATCGAACATGGAACATTTCAGTTTAGGATTATTTGGACATTTAAAATATTTACTAGCATTTAAATTCCCAAATTCAAATAACATATGATTTAATCCAGTGACCTTTGCATGACCTAGAAATTTGTGCACCATTTTTGTCAGAGGTTCTAGACCAAGGCAAAGATGATGAACATTTTAGAAGGGCATTTCAGGTTCATTGAAAAAGTATTTTAGTAACCCTAGTTGAGTTGGGTGGTGCTGGGAGTTTCTGTCATCCTCATTTCAAGTTTCTGCGAAAATTTAAACATGATGCAACACTAGATGCTAGGACAAGGCAGGCCAGAACTAGGGACGTGACAGCTACGATCGAAATGGGGGTCCTGTTCATCGAAGGGGTGTGGCGTACCGCAAAACGGGACTCCACGAGATACTGTTCATCTCCACCGTCGACCTCCTCCAGCCTCCACGGGCTACTGTTCATCCACCGTTGACCTCCTCCAGCCTCCACCTGTGACTGTTCATCCACGGGCTCATGTTCATCCAGCCTCCACCGCGGGCTACTCCACCGGCTACTATTCAACCAGCCCTCTCCACAGGCTCCTGTTCAACCACCCCTCCACGGGCTACTGTTCATCTAGCCCTCCACTGTCTACTATTCAACCAGCCCTTCACGGGGTCGTCTTGTTCATCCAGCCCTCCACGGGGTCCTGTTCATCCAGCCCCAACCGGCTCGATCGATCGGGGTCCTGTTCATCCAGAGGTAACACCACGGGGTCTTGTTCATCCACGCCCACCGGGAACTGTTCATCCAACCCCCCCCCCCAGCAACACTCACTGTTCATCCAGAGGCAGCATCGATCGGCTTCAGTTAGCAGCAGTAGTGAAGGAATCACTCGATCAGGTTTAATTAACAGTCATCAATCGATCGCTCGGGTTCAGTAATGTGTAGCCTACAGTGCAATCGCTCAGGTTCAGTAGGCGAATGCCTCGCTCGGGTTCAGTTAGAGCCCAACGCCTCGCACCCACGCGCGTGCGTGTACGAGAGAAACGCGCAAACATCCGTGCATCGCTCAGCCCCGACCACCCACCGTAACCAGGAACACCCCGATATTTTCCTCGCCCTCGCTTCTACCATAGCTTTTTCCATCATGGACGGCCCAAAGAATGTCATGCAGCTGCGTCTCCGGCCCGCCCAGGACGAAAAGCCCATTTTCTGTCATGATTTTTTATCATAGAAGAAGGAGCCCACCACATCTATGATGATACCGGGTTTTGTCACAATTATCATCATAGAAGTGTCATAAGTATGACAGGAAAAAAATTTGTTCGGCCCAAAATGTCATGGATGTGTCTTTTTTTTGTAGTGTAGGTATGTTGTGGTAGACAATGGTATGGGTGAGAAGGCGCAGACCAAAATCCCCGTTAATGTTCTTCGGTATATGCCAATCATACCAAGACTTCAATGTCTTTTTTCATGGTCGAAGAGACGGCAAGACAAATGACATGGCACAAAACGGGCAAAAGAACCCAACTAGATGCAGATGGGAAGCTGATGATGGTGCACACATCGGACGGTGAAGCGTGGAAACGCTTCGATGCATTACATGAAAAAGGTGGAAGATCCGAGGCATCCTTGAGTTGCCATCAGCACGGATGGGTTCAGTGTGTTTGGTCTGAAGGCAACCCAATACAGTTGTTGGCCCATATTTCTCATTCCACTCAATCTCCCCCCCCCCCCCGGGGACAGATTATTCAAAGAAAGAATATTTTCCTGACGTTGATAATTCCAGGGCCCAACTATCCGGGGAAGAATATGAATGTGTACATGCAGCCATTGAAGGACGAATTGCAAGAAGCCTGGGATAATGGGTTCAAAACTATTGCAATGAATCAAACTTATCATATTCAGTGATCTACATGAAAGTTTTTATTATATCCCTCTTGAATACCTATCATATTATGACTAAATTCATAACCCACCCTAATTTCCATTAATATTATCAACTCAAAGATATAAGTGAAGCATGAGAGTGCAACTATTTCTTTAAAATATAACCACCGTCGTGCCCTAAAAGATATTAGTGAAGCACTAGAGCAACTACCTAGCTCAAAAGATATAAGTGAAGCACATAGAGTATTCTAACAAATCATGAATAATGTGTGTCCCTCTCAAAAAGGTGTGTCCAACAAAGATGATTGTGACAAACTAAAATGCAAATAAAGCAAAGACTCATATAATACACGACGATCCAAGCAAAACTCATATAATGTCATGAATAAAAATATAGCTCCAAGTAAAGTTACTGATAGTCGGTAGAAGAAAGAGGGGATGCCTTCTGGGGCATCCCCAAGCTTAGGTGCTTGGGAGTCCTTGAATATTACCTTGGGGGTGCCTCGCGCATCCCCAAGCGTAGGCTCTTTCCACTCCTTATTCCTTCGTCCATCGTGATCTCACCCAAAACTTGAAAACTTCGGCACACAAAACTCAACAAAAACCTTCATGAGATACGTTAGTATAACAAAGCAAATCACTACTTTAAGTATTGTTGTAAACCCATTCATATTTTATTATTGCATTATACCTACTGTATTCTAACTTCACCATGGCTCATACCCCCCGATACAATCCGTAGATTCATCAAAACAAGCAAATATTGCAATGGAATTAGAATGTGACAAAAACAGAACAGTTTGTACTAATTCGAACAATGACCATACTTATGTAACTCCATTTTTTTTGAAAATTAGGACAATGCGTGCAATTTGTATATCAATCATGTGTAAAAACTTCAGAGCAATGACATGTTTCTGTGAATTTAAAAAATTCCATAACTTGGCACAAAAGTTTCTGTTTTTCACATAATCAAAGCAACTATCATCCAAATCATCCTAAAGGCTTTACTTGGCTCAAACACTAATTAAATCACGAAAACACAACCATAATAGTAGCATAATTGTGTGCACATAAAAAACAAGAATAGATAACTATTGGGTTATCTTCCAACAAGCTCTTTATTTATAGCCACTAACATAGGCTTAAGATTTTATTGATGCTCATATGAAAGATAAGAATTGAAGCACAAATAGAGCACCATAAAACATGTAACCAACACATTTAAGTCTAACATAATTCCTATGCATAGGCATTTTATAGGAAAACAAATTATCAAGATAAGCAATTTCTAGCATATTCAAAGAGGAAGAAGGAAGCATTAATAATTTCAACACAACAAGAGGTAATTTAATAACATGAAAATTTCTACAACCATATTTTCCTATCTCATAATAATTATGTGTAGGATCATATTCAAATTCAACAATATAGCTATCGTAAACAATATTATGTTTATGATTCACATGCATAAATTTTTCATAATCTTTTGAGATAGTGGGATTAACATTAACTAAAGTCATGACCTCTCCAGACCCACTTTTATCAACTATTTCATAAGATTGAACACTCTCAAAATACGTGGGATTCTTTTTTCCTAAAGTTGACACTCTTTCAAACCCACTTTCAATATTATTGCAAACATTATTATCAATATCATATTGATCACGAGGATTAAATAGGTTTTCAAGGTCATAATAAGCATCACCCCAATCAAGATCATTACAATAAGTAGTGGACGTAACAAAATTAGCATCCCCAAGCTTGTAGCTTTGCATATTATTAGCACAATTGACATTAATAGAATTTATAATAACATCATTGCAATCATGATTTTTTTTCAAGGAGCTATCGTGAATCACTTTATAAATTCCTTCTTCTAACAATTCATCACAATTTTTAGATTCTTGATCTTCAAGCAAAACTTCATAGAGATAATCAAGTCCACTCAACCCACCACAATTGGATCTTTCAAAAGATTAGAAAGTGGATGAGGATCCATATGTTTTGGTGTGTTGACATGAAGGCAAAAAGTAAGCAAAAAGGCAAACTAAAAATAATTTTGTATTTTTGTGAAAATATTTTAGAAGTGGGGGAAATGAAAATGAGAGGAAAAATGGCAAATAATGTAAATGCAAGGAGGTGAAAGTTTATGCGATAGTACTTGATAGATATTGATGATATGTCTCCCCGGCAACGGCGCTAGAAATTCTTCCTGCTACTTGTGAGCCGCGTTGGGATTTCCTTGAAGAGGAAAGGATGATGAAGTATAGTAGAGATAAGTATTTCCCTCAGTTAAGAACCAAGGTTATCAATACAGTAGGAGAACCACGCAACACCTCGTTAGCAGCACCTATACACAAAATAACAAATCCTTGCACCCAGCGTGAACTAGGGGTTGTCAATCCATCGGTGGTTACTTGCAAGATTAAATTTTATGGTGATAGATAGATGGATAGATAGAAAAAAATACAAAATAAAATAAATAAAGTAAATGTACATCAAGGTATTTTTAGGGTTTTAAATATATGATAAAAAGTAGACCCAGGGGCATAGTTTTTCACTAGAGGCTTCTCTCTTGAAAATAGCATACGATGGGTAAACGAATTATTGTTGGGCAATTGATAGAGAAGCAAATAATCATGACGATATCCAAGGCAATGATCATGTATATAGGCATTGATAACCCACAAGTATAGGGGATCATTTGTAGCCCTTTTTGATAAATAAGAGTGTCGAACCCAACGAGGAGCTAAAGGTAGAACAAATATTCCCTCAAGTTCTATCGACCACCGAGACAACTCTATGCACGCTTAACGTTTGCTTTACCTAGAACAAGAATGAAACTAGAAGTACTTTGCGAGAATAAAACTATGAATAAATTGCAAGGTAATAAAAGTAGATAGCTTTTGTCAACAAGAAATTCATTTGTTCCTAGGCAATCAATAACTAGACCGGTAATTATTCTTACAATTTTATACAAGGGAGAGGCATTAGCTTACATACTTTCTCTACTTGGATCATATGCACTTATGATTGGAACTCTAGCAATCATCCGCAACTACTAAAGATCATTAAGGTCGTAAAACCCAACCATAGCATTAAGTATCAAGCCCTCTTTACTCCCATCGCAATAACCCACTTATCCGTCTTCAGGCTTCTTTCACTCCGGCAACCGACAATAAGAAAATTATGAACGTATTGAAACACCCTACAACGGGGACCCCTCACATTTACGCGAGACAGACGTCACCGTAGGACAGCACCATAATAAAATATACACTCAAACCAACCACGATCATCAATCAGCCCATAGGACAAAACGGATCTACTCAAACATCATAGGATAACCACATATCATTGGGAAATAATATATAGTGTTGAGCACCATGTTTAAATAGAGATTACAGCGGGGAAAAGAGGTGTTACACCACTGCATAGAGGGGAGAAAGTTGGTGTTGACGGTAGCAAGGTTGTTGATGTAGATCACCGTCAAGATCCTAGCCCCGGCGGCACTCCCGCGCCACCGGGAGAGAGGGGGAGAGAGCCCCCTCCTTCTTCTTCTTCCTTTACCTCCCCTAGATGGGAGGAGGGTTGAAAGCACAAGTGCACCCTGGGTGATTTTGGTAATTAATGTCAACATATCTCTTGTTGGACTAATACTTTTACCTAGTATGTTTCAGACAAGTTCAACAATGGAGTGGCATGGACTAGAGGATGTGGAACCCCTTCAAGATGCTAAGGACAAAGGATTGGCTCAAGACCAAAGCACAAGACTCTACATTTTAGTTTTAGTGATCCACGATCACATTGAGTCCATAGGAAATCCAATACTATTAAGAGGGGATGAGGTGTTGCTTAATGGCTTGCTCGCTCAAAGTGCTTAGTGATATGCTCCAAAGCCCTCAACTACTTTCTCACATTCACATATGTCCCAAACCAAAGTCAAACTCGGTCCTACCGAATCTTTCTATCCGACGCCACCGAGTTCTCTTGACATAGCCACTGCCAGAAACCCTAGTATTTTCGGTCTCATCGATAGGGATCTCGGTCTCACCGAGATGGGATTGTAATCTCTCTGTGTGTGTCCATTACCAAAATCGGTCTCACCGTGTTTGTGTAATCGGTCCTACCAAGATTACAGTGCAAACTCTTTGTTCCCCTTCGTAACGTTTCGGTCTAACCGATATTAGCGAATCGGTCTCACCGAGTTTGCCTGACCAACCCTCTGTGTGTCTATTACCAAAATCGGTCTCACCGAGTTTGTGTAATTGGTCTCACCGAGATTACATTATGCCCTAACCCTAACCATATCGGTCCCACCGAGATGACATGTCGGTCCCACCGAAAATCCTAACGGTCACATTATTTACTAAATCGGTCCGACCGAGTTTGACGATTCGGTCCCACCGAGTTTGGTAAGTTGTGTGTAACGGTTAGATTTTGTGTGGAGGCTATATATACCCCTCCACCCACTCTTCATTTGTGGAGAGAGCCATCAGAACGTGCCTACACTTACAACATTCATTTTCTGAGAGAGAACCACCTGCTCTTGTGTTGAGGTCAAGATATTTCATTCCTACCACATAAATCTTGATCTCTAGCCTTCCCCAAGTAGCTTTCCACTCAAATCTTCTTTCCACGAAATCCAAATCCTGTGAGAGAGAATTGAGTGTTGGGGAGACTATCATTTGAAGCACAAGAGAATGGAGTTCATTATCAACACACCATTTGTTACTTCTTGGAGAGTGGTGTCTCCTAGATTGGCTAGGTGTCTCTTGGGAGCCTCCGTCAAGATTGTGGAGTTGAACCAAGGAGTTTGTAAGGGCAAGGAGATCGCCTACTTCGTGAAGATATACCCTAGTGAGGCAAGTCCTTCGTGGGCAACAGCCATGGTGGGATAGACAAGGTTGCTTCTTCGTGGACCCTTCGTGGGTGGAGCCCTCCGTGGACTCGCGCAACCGTTACCCGTCATGGGTTGAAGTCTCCATCAATGTGGATGTACGATAGCACCACCTATCGGAACCACGGCTCAAAAATCTCCGTGTATCCAAATTGCATTTGCACACTCCAATCCCATCCATTTACATTCTTGCAATTTTCATGCTTTACTTTCCGCTGCTCATACACTCTTTGCATGCTTGCTTGATATGTATTGTGAATGTTAAACTTGTGCCAAAACTCCACTTCAACTTAAAGAAATTAAAAACTGCAAGTTTTCTTGCTTAGAGTCTATTCACTCCCCTCTAGACACCTCTTCTTGATCCTTTCAAGGGTTTCCCCTCTGGTCCATGGCCTCTATGGCGGCATAGGGGCGAGAGCCCCTCCGAGATTGGATCTCTCTCTCTTTCTCTCTCTCTCTCTCTCTCTCTCTCTCTCTCTCTTCCTCTCTATGTGTGTGTGTGTGTGTTCTCTTCTATTTTTTCCAGATATAAGCTTCCTTGTGCCTGAAGTAGAGCTCCAACCGACATACGAGGTGAGTACAACCCACCATGGCGCGCCTGGGCCTTGGGGCGCCCAAGTGTCTTGTGGTGCCTGCGGGCCCCCGTTTGCGTTGATTCCAAGTCCCCAAAATCGCATATATTCCAAAATAATTCCCTGTAAATTTTTATCGCGTTTGGACTTCGTTTGATATGGATATTCTGCGAAACAGAAAACATGCAACAAATAGGAACTGGCACTGTGCACTGGATCAGTAAGTTAGTCCAATAAATCATATAAATTGTTGCCAAAAGTATGTAAAAGTTGTATAATAATTGCATGGAGCAATCAAAAATTATAGATACGATGGAGTCGTATCAGCATCCCTAATCTTAATTCCTGCTCGTCCTCGAGTAGGTAAATGATAAAAAAGATAATTTTTTATGTGGAATGCTACCTAGCATAATCTTGATCATATGTCTAATCATGGCATGAATATTAAGACACGAATGATTCAAATCAATAGTCTATAATTTGACATAAAGACATCAATACTCACACATCCCAACAAAAACCATGTCTTACAAAATATCAATGCTAAAGAACATTATCCCTACAAAATCTTTTAGTCTTGTCATGTTGTGTCTTCTTAACACAAAGTATAAATCATGTAATACCCCGGTGTCAGCCAAGCAATTGGTTCATACTTTTTAGCGCGCTTCAGCATTTTCACTCTCACGCAAAACATGAGGGCGGGCCATGGATATAGCACTCTGGGTGGAATAGAATACAATGGTAGAGGTTAATTCGGAGAAGACAAAAAGAAAGATAGTCTCACAATGAATCAACTAATTAACGGGCTATGGAGATGCCCATCAATTGATATCAATGCGAGGAGTAGGGATTGACATGCAACGGATGCACTAAGAGCTATA
This sequence comes from Triticum aestivum, assembly GCF_018294505.1. Classification (NCBI taxonomy): domain Eukaryota; kingdom Viridiplantae; phylum Streptophyta; class Magnoliopsida; order Poales; family Poaceae; genus Triticum; species Triticum aestivum. Next base: position 454,309,904 of record NC_057801.1, read on the forward strand.
AGTGTATGAAAGTTCTATATGAAACTAAATGGGTATGCATCAAACTCTACTATGGAAAATTCCCACTAGTATATGAAAGTGACAACATAGGAGACTCTCTATATGAAAAACATGGTGCTACTTTGAAGCACAAGTGTGGAATTAGCATGCCCCTTCTTCTTCTTCTTTTCTTTTTTATATGTTTTCCTTTTTTCCTTTTATTTTCTTTTTCTTCCCCTTTGTTTCTTTCCTTTTAGTCCAGAGTCTCATCCCGATGGGGGAATCCTAGTATCCATCATCCTTTCATCACTAGGACAATGCTTTAATAATGAATAATGATGATCATCACACTTCTATTTACTTACAGCTCAAAAGAAATAAAAATTACAACTCGATACCTAGAACAAAGTATGATTCTATATGAATGCCTTTGGCAGTGTACAAGGATGTGCAATGATCTAGCATAGCAAAGATATCAAAAAACGGACAAGCCATGGACATATCATGCTAACTATCTTACGATCATGCAAACCAATATGACAATGAATTCTCAAGTCATCAAAATGGAAGCGGTGGAAGTTGTGTGGCAATATATCTCAGAATGGCTATGGAAAGGCCATAATAGGTAGGTATGGTGGCTGTTTTGATGAAGATATAATAAGGCTTATGTGTGATAGAGCATATCATATCACGGGGTTTGGATGCACCGGCAAAGTTTGCACCGACTCTCGAGGTGAGAAAGGGCAATGTATGGTGCCGTAGAGGCTAGCAAATTGCGGAAAGATAAGAGTGTGTATAATCCATGGACTCACATTAGTCATAAAGAAATCATATATCTATTGCAAAAGTTTATTAGCCCTCGAAGCAAAGTACTACTACGCATGCCCCTAGGGGGGAGGTTGGTAGGAGTTAACCATCGCGCGCCACCGACCTTCACACAAAGATAGACAATCAAGGATAAACTGTGCTCCAACTTCCCGGCATAACGGGATACTATACGTGCATGCTTCGGGAATCACAAACCTTAATAGCAATATCTTACTAAACACGATCATCCACTAGTACCTCCCACATATTATCATCTCTATATCGCAAAACTATTGCAAGGAATCAAACATATCATATTCAATGATCCACAAGTTTTATGTAGGATTTTATGACTAACCATGCAAATGACCAATTCTTGTTGACTCTCTAAATAGATATAAGTCAAGCATGAGAGTTTAATTCTTCTACAAAATACCATGCTCTAACAAATATAAGTGAAGCAAAAGAGCATTATGCAAATAACGGTTTTCCATGTGAAGAAAAACAGGCAATCCAAACTTCAAATGATATAAGTGAAGCACATGAAGCATTCTATAAAGGCATACTCAAAAAATATAAGTGAAGTTCAATGAGCATTTAAACCAATAAGGAGGCTAGCCAACTCACTCCCAGAAGGCTCCCCCGATTGGGCGCTCGCTAGCCATCAGATCTGCTCTTCAAGCGCCTCCAGGCCGTTGGATCTCCACAATGGTTAAAACTGATTTTCACCTAGCGGTCATTTTCGTTGTCCAATGACGGGTGGGCTCGCGCTGCGTGCTGGTTGGCCAGGTTACCGTTTTTGCGTGCAGGTCGCTTTGCCCAATTATCCCCGTTCTCCTGCAGCCAATCTCATCCTCTCGTCCCAGTCCAAACCAGCCGCTAAACAACCCTAGCCCCTTTCCCCTCAATCCTCACAGCCCCCTCTCTTCCTCGCTCATCACCGCCGCCACCTTCTACCCCCCTCCACCCTACCTTCCTTCTCTTCATTGTCGAGCCAAGGGCCTCTTCCAGGCGGCCGCCGCCGGCCTCGGCCCCGCCGCCTCCTGCCACAATGAGTTGTGCCGCACCATGCGCACGATGGACAAGGATCTTCGGGCCGCTGCGCCGGCCGGGAGGAGAACGGATGGAAGATGAGAAGAATCACCCTCCAACCACGTCGCTGGCGGCCGAGGATAGATAGCCCAATCGATCTACCTCGTCTCCTGTTGAGGTGCGTTCTTGTTTTTTCCATGTGATGTTCATCATTCCTCCCTGCCTCCTTCTTCTCCATCCATCGATTCGGCCTAGGCGATGGGGATCAAGATCCGAGGCGGCACACATCATCCTCCCATTTCCCTCTGCCTACCATTGAGCCTAGAGATGACAGTGGCAAGGAGCATGACAGGGGTCATTGGATGAGGTGGTCCATGTTGAGGAAGAGGGTGTCCGTCATGCTTGTTTTCCTCTGTTGCTTGATCTGATTTTTTGGTCAAAACAAGGGTTGATTTCATCATTGGCTTATCTGATTTGATGTTGATTTTCCTCTTCTAGTTCTTGTCCATGGCCTTGTTGTGGTTGCACCATGGTCCGTGGGGAACAAGAAGAACACCTCTGCTACAACTGAAGTCTGGACCTCCACCGACAATGACATCTCTAGGCGACTCTACACAATTGCATCTTTAATTTGTACATCCATTTGGTTTGATGGTACATATTTTGGTCTTTTGTCCATGTTTTGTTCACTTCATTTGCGTCTAGCTTACTGTAGCGTGATTTACTAACTCATCTATGATGGGTGCTTGCCAAGGGGAAGTGCCCACTAGATTCAAATTTCCTTCAACCAAGATCATGCCATTAAAATGTGTAACTGTGTATAGCACAACAAAGTTTACATTTTGTGCATTAAGCTGGTTAGGCTCCTTTCAGTGTTGTTCTCCCAATTAGATGCTCTTTACCCTCTCTAAAATGGCAGTTCATGTTGGGGAACGTAGTAATTTCAAAAAAATTCCTACGCACACGCAAGATCATGGTGATGCATAGCAACGAGCGGGGAGAGTGACTCCACGTACCCTCGTAGACCGAAAGCGGAAGCGTTAGCACAACGCGGATGATGTAGTCGTACGTCTTCATGATCCGACCGATCCAAGTACCGAACGTACGACACCTCTGAGTTCAGCACACGTTCAGCTCGATGACGTCCCGCAAACTCCGATCCAGCAGAGCTTCATGGGAGGGTTCCGTCAGCATGACGGAGTGTGACAGTGATGATGTTGCTTCTGACGCAGGGCTTCGCCTAAGCACTGCTACGATATGACCGAGGTGGAATATGGTGGAGGGGGGCATGATGACCGACAAGTGTAGGGGATCAATTGTAGTCCTTTCGATAAGTAAGAGTGTCGAACCCAACGAGGAGCAGAAGGAAATGATAAGCGGTTTTCTGTAAGGTTTTCTCTGCAAGCATTGAAATTGTAGGTGATAGATAGTTTTGTGATAAGATAAATAGTAACGTGTAATAAGTAAATAAAATAAGTAAGGTGAAGCAAGGTGGCCCAATCCTTTATGTAGCAAAGGATAAGCCTGGACAATTTCTAATAATGGGAAAGGAGCTCCCGAGGACACATGGGAATTATCGTCAAGCTAGTTTTCATCACGTTCATATGATTCGCGTTCGGTACTTTGATAATTTGATATGTGGGTGGACCGGTACTTGGGTACTGCCCTAACTTGGACAAGCATCCCACTTATGATTAACCCCTATTGCAAGCATCCGCAACTACAAAAGAAGTATTAAGGTAAACCTAACCACAGCATTAAACATATGGATCCATATCAGCCCCTAACGAAGCAACGCATAAACTAGGGTTTAAGCTTCTGTCACTCTAGCAACCCATCATCTACTTATTACTTCCCCATGCCTTCCTCAAGGCCCAAATAATGGTGAAGTGTCATGTAGTCGACGTTCACATAACACCACTAGAGGAAAAGACAACATACATTTCATCAAAATATCGAACGAATACCAAATTCACATGACTACTAATAGCAAGACTTCACCCATGTCCTCAGGAACAAATGTAACTACTCACAAAGCATATTCATGTTCATAATCAGAGGAGTAATAATATGCATAAAGGATCTGAACATATGATCTTCCACCAAGTAAACCAATTAGCATCAATTACAAGGATTAATCAACACTACTAGCAACCCACATGTACCAATTTGTGGTTTTGATACAAGATTGGATACAAGAGATGAACTAGGGTTTTGAGAGGAGATGGTGCTGGTGAAGATGTTGATGGAGATTGACCCCCTCCCGATGAGAGGATCGTTGGTGATGACATTGGTGATGATTTCCCCCTCCCAGAGGGAAGTGTCCCCGACAGAAAAGCTCCGGCAGAGCCCTAAATTGGTTCCGCCAAGGTTACGCCTCGTGGCGGAGAAGTTTCGTCCCATAAGCTTGCCCACGATTTTTTCCAGGGTAAAAGTGATGATATAGCAGAAGATGGACACCGGAGGCCCACTAGGGGGACAGGAGATAGGGGGCGCACCCTATAGGGGGGCGCCCCCTGTCTCCTGGACAGTGTGTGGACCCTTGGTGTATTTCTTTCACTCAGAAATTCTTATTAATTCCAAAAAGTTTTTTCGTGGAGTTTCAGGACTTTTGGAGCTGTCCAGAATAGGTTTCCAACGTTTGCTCTCTTTCCAGCCAGAATTCCAGCTGCCGGCATTCCCCCTCTTCATGGTAAACCTTGTAAAATAAGAGAGAATGGCCATAAGTATTGAGATATAATGTGTAATAACAACCCATAATGCAATAAATATTGATTTAAAACCATGATGCAAAATGGACGTATAAGGGCACCGCACATGGCTGGGAGAGATCAACAGATCAAGTTGTGTGTCCATGGGGTGCCTCGCTCCCCCGTATATAAAGGAGTAGAGGAGGGGAGGGGCCGACCCTCTCTATGGCGTGCCCTGTGGAGTCCTACTCCCATCGGGAGTAGGGTTCCCCCTTTCCATGTAGTAGGAGTAGGAGTCAAGAAAAGGGAAGAGAGAAGAGAAGGAAGGAGGGGGCGCCGCCCCTCCCCCTAGTCCAATTCGGACTAGGCCTTGGGGGGCGCGCGGCTTGCCTCTCTCTCTCTCCCTTAAAGCCCTATAAGGCCCATATACTCCCCGGTGAATTCCCGTAACTCTCCGGTACTCCGATAAATACCCGAATCACTTGGAACCTTTCCGATGTCCAAATATAGTCGTCCAATAGATCGATCTTTACGTCTCGACCATTTCGAGACTCCTCGTCATGTCCCCGATCTCATCCGGGACTCCGAACTACCTTCGATACATCAAAACACATAACTCATAATATAAATCGTCACCGAATGTTAAGCGCGCGGACCCTACGAGTTTGAGAACTATGTAGACATGACCGAGACACGTCTCCGATCAATAACCAATAGCGGAACCTGGATGCTCATATTGGCTCCCACATATTCTACGAAGATCTTTATCTGTCAAACCGCATAACAACATACATTGTTCCTTTTGTCATCGGTATGTTACTTGCCCGAGATTCGATTGTCGGTATCTCAATACCTAGTTCAATCTCGTTACCGGCAAGTCTCTTTACTTGTTCCATAATGCATCATCACGTAACTAACTCATTAGTCACATTGCTTGCAAGGCTTATAGTGATGTGCATTACCGAGAGGGCCCAGAGATACCTCTCCAACAATCGGAGTGACAAATCCTAATCTCAAAATACGCCAACTCAACAAGTACCTTCGGAGACACCTATAGAGCACCTTTATAATCACCCAGTTACGTTGTGACGTTTGTTAGCACACAAAGTGTTCCTCCGGTAAACGGGAGTTGCATAATCTCATAGTTATAGGAACATGTATAAGTCATGAAGAAAGCAATAGCAACACACTAAACGATCAAGTGCTAAGCTAACGGAATGGGTCAAGTCAATCACATCATTCTCCTAATGATGTGATCCCGTTAATCAAATGACAACTCATGTCTATGGTTAGGAAACTTAACCATCTTTGATTAACGAGCTAGTCAAGTAGAGGCATACTAGTGACACTTTGTTTGTCTATGTATTCACACATGTACAAAGTTTCCGGTTAATACAATTCTAGCATGAATAATAAACATTTATCATGAAATAAGGAAAAAAATAATAACTTTATTATTGCCTCTAGGGCATATTTCCTTCACTCTCCCACTTGCACTAGAGTCAATAATCTAGTTCACATTGTCGGTGTCAAAACCAGCGGATCTCGGGTAGGGGGTCCCGAACTGTGCGTCTAAGACTAATGGTAACAGGAGGCTGGGGACACGATGTTTACCCAGGTTCGGGCCCTCTCGATGGAGGTAATACCCTACTTCCTGCTTGATTGATCTTGATGATATGAGTATTACAAGAGTTGATCTACCACGAGATCAGAGAGGCTAAACCCTAGAAACTAGCCTATGGTATGATTGTTGTTCTCTACGGACCAAACCCTCCGGTTTATATAGACACCGGAGGGGGCTAGGGTTACACAGAGTCGGTTTACAGAGGAGAAGATCTTCATCCAAATCGCCAAGCTTGCCTTCCACGCCAAGGAGAGTCCCATCCGGACACGGGACGAAGTCTTCTGTCTTGTATCTTCATAGTCCAACAGTCCGGCCAAAGTATATAGTCCGGCTGTCCGGATACCCCCTTATCCAGGACTCCCTCAGTAGCCCCTGAACCAGGCTTCAATGACGACGAGTCCGGGGCGTAGATTGTCTTCGGCATTGCGAGGCGGGTTCCACCTCCGAATACTCCAAAATTAATTCCGAACACAAGGACCGTGTCCGGCTCTGCAAGGTAAATTCCATATATCACCGTAGAGAGAATAATAATCCATGAATCTGATCTGCTGACAATTCCTCAAGAAGTGACATCACGCCATGGTCTGGTTTTTATTCGAACCGTTTTTTATAACTTGCTACCGCACACACCACGAGGCGGTTTCATTGGCACGTCCTGTCAGGGCAGAGATCGTGTCCCCCTTACTACGGGATTCTCATCAATACGGGTATGGGTAATCCAACCGTGCCTGTTGGCATGACCCCATAATTTTAGGCAAGTCCCAAACGACCACGTTCGGGAATGCTTGATATTCTTCCCCCCTTTATAAAGGAGCCGAGGCCTACCCCTCTATCTCCACGCTCACACATCTCGCATCCTGAGTTCCAACACCCAAAGCTCGAGCCCAAGCACCCCAGATCTTTGATTATGTCCAGATCTGACTATCAAGGTCGATGGATGGCTTCCTCTGTCACAGAGGAGGATATTGCGAAGCTCAGTGGGGCTGGGTATTTGACCGCCGATGTCAAGCACAGGCTTCCTGCTCCCGAATAGGTTATCCCCACTCCCGAGACCAACGAGAGTGTCGTATTCGTTTCCCACTTCCTCCGGGGATTAGGTCTTACTCTTGACCCTTTTGTGAGGGGGCTCATGTTCTACTATGGGCTAGATTTCCACGATCTAGCTCCGGACTCCATCCTCCACATCTCATCATTTATTGTTGTGTGTGAAGCCTTCCTCCACATCACCCCCCACTTCGGCTTATGGCTCAAGATTTTCAATGTGAAGCCGAAGATGATTGAGGGGCGACACGCAGAGTGCGGAGGCGCCATAATAAGCAGGAACGTCGATGCCCTGTGGCCCGAAGGCTCCTTCCCGGAGGTATCTGATTTGTGGCAATGGAGGTGGTTCTATGTCACAGCTCCTCGAGACTCAAAGTGGGCGGCCGCGCCCGCCTTCCGCTCGGGCCCTCCACCTCAACTGGCATCGTGTGTCAACATAGGACTAAACTGGGGGCCTGCGAATGATGTACCAATGTTGCAAAGCCACATCCGGGAGCTCCTCGAGAGGGACATTAGTCTTGTCAAAATAATCCAGGTAATGCTAGTTCGGTGGATCCTGTCGTGCAAACGTCGACCTCTCCGGATGTGGGAATTCAATCCGGAAGGTCCGCGAACCATCCAGCATTTCTTCGGCATAACACCCGAAGGGATGTACAAGTTGTTCTTTGGACCACGAATAGAGTGTCCGGACACCACCGAGGATGCGGGCCTGACCTGCAATCGCCTCGATACCCAAGTAAGTAACCCTATAACCAAACACCTTGCTTATATCTGTCATAGCATTGTTCTGAACACTGTCCGCAACCAGGATTGGCTTAGTAAGGCGAAGAGGATCAGGTGTCCGGCCCCGCTTCCCGAAGGCTCGCCTGGCCCGGCAATGGCCAGGATTCTTGAACGGACACTAAGTCAAGTGCCACCAGAGAAAGCCAAAGGGAAGAGTAGGGAGGCCAATAAGAGTGGGCCTCACACATTGCGCATCCGAACCGGGGGAATTAGCTTCTCCACGGAGGAGGAGAATCGGGGAGGCGAATCTGAGGTTTCCTCCCCCCGCGGAAAGAAGAGGGCCGCCTCCGAAGACTTGGAGACGGGGGCGCCTAAACAAGGGAAGAGAACTTCACCAAAGGGCCCTGCCCTCGAAGGGGGTCCTCACCGCACAGTGCCCGAAAGCGGGCCAGCCCTCCACCAAGCTGTAAGTTTAATTAAACAAGGAACTTACTGCGTTTTCCTCTGAGAGTAATAACCGGGACCTGTTTTTGTAGTCCGGTCAGTAGTTCATCTGAACAGGGCTCGTCCACGGGGGATCTTCCTCCGGAGATGATGGAGGGTGAAACCCCACCTACCTCTCCGTCCCGTGAAGCTGGCGACCCTAAGGTATCGTCACGGAGGAGTCAAGATCCAATGGGGCCGGAAGCTAACACTTCGGCCGCCCCGAGCCCGGTGCGCTCGGCTCCTGTGGCGGACAAGGAAAAGGGTCCGGGAGAGTCCGGTGTCCGACCGAACACGCTGACGGGCCTCCTGGAGTCAGCTGCTCTCTTGGAGGATCATCATACACTAACGGGTACGGTGCTGGAGAAAATCTCCTCCGCCACAAGCGGTTTAAACAAAGCTTTCAAGAGCCTGCTCAAAGGCTTTGAGGTAAGGCGCAAAAATATGCAGCTATTAGTTGTACCGCATGCGATACATGAGCTCTGTATAGATAGTAGCCCCTGAGGTTGAGGATGCAAGCCGATGGCGGCAAACGGAGGATCATATTCCCAGATAATAATCGCATTTGTATTTCTGTGCAGGTTGCTAAGGGTTCGGTTGTAGACCAAACCGCTGAATGCGCCGAATTGAGGCGGCAAATTGACGTGGTGGAAGCCGACGTCACGCTTGTTAACAAGCGATTCGAGGAGTCGCAAAGTATGCTTTGCTATATCCACATCTATTTTGGGAAATTGCAAGAAGGTTGTAATATTAATGTGATGTGATGTAGTTGCAGGCGAAGCTGCTGCCGTTGAGGCCCTGAGGGCGGAGCTTTTCCTTGCCAAGAAACAAGCCCGGGTTAGCAATGCGGCTGTTCTAAAGGCAGCCGAGGAATTGAAAGCCGAACAGGCCGCTCATCTCCGAAGCGAAGAAAAGATAGCCGAGATGGCTGTGGAGCTGAGGGACGCCGCCGGCCGGTATGAGCTTCTCGAGAAAGAGAATCAGGTGAAGGCGGCTGACCTGAAGAAGGCGCTGGACTCGGCTAAAGAGACGCGTTCTCAGATTAAAGACGCGCGGGAGGAACTTCGACAAGCCGGGGAGATTGCGGCTGGAAATCCTTATTTGTTGCGGATGAAGTTTTTAGATCCAAAGTATGCTCCATTGGATAAGCTATGGAGTGCCGCAGATAAGTATGCGGACTTGGCGAAGAGTGCGGCTACTGCAACCAACTTGTTCAAGGACCATGAAGATAATAAAATAGGAAGACTGTTCTGGTCGCAGTTTAATGCGCCAGCGCACTCCTTGCCCTTGAGTGAGAAGATGGCCGCTATAGCCGACCTTCATAGGCTGTCCGGCCTTGCAATGAGGTCTGTAATAGACCATCTGTGGCCGAAGGGGCCGAAGCCGGATAGTTACTTTGGTTTGGTGCAGCAATTATTTGGCGCCAGAGCGCAGATCGATGCCGTGAAGAGATCGGTGTGCATAGAGGGTGCATGGATGGCTCTTGCCCGTGTGAAAACATACTGGGCGGATATGGAGGCCACCAGCATTGCAACCCAGGGTCCGGCAGGAAGCCAAGACCCAGCCGAGCACTATTTTGAGCAGGTCATAGAAGGTGCCCGTAGAATAGAGGCGCAGTGCTCAAAGAATGTCATGTTTGAGTGACGATTCTATTAAATGTAAACAATTATGTGTTTGATTATTGCCTGAAAGTATTATAATGTCTCCTGTGTGGCTGTTTATGTATGCATATAACGTGAAAGTTAGCAGTCGTTGGCTTCGGCCCCCACGCATATAATGCGGGGGTGTTCGAGAAAATATGCGTGAACACACTTGATCCAACGTCTTGGTCCGTTAAGGAGGTGATCGCACGTCGAACCAGGCAACCGGACTATATAGTTGTAACACTTTACACTTAGCCATAGGAGTTTGAAAGGTGGGGCTACTATGTAGCCCCTGGTACTTCCGCGAGCGTCCGGATATGGTGCGCGTACTTGACCAGTAGACCGGTCCTTCGTTAATGCGGAGGAATCCTATAGATTCCGATTAGTCCTCGAGTGGTTGACCAGTCTCTCGCTGTATCATGACAGTCAGTTTTCGGCTTTCTCTACTGAGGTGCTCGTCCGGAATAACCAGGGCACAATCGCAGTAGTTCTCCTTTGGCCGCCTTAGCCGATAGAACGGAACGTAAGGCAGCAAACCCAGGAGCCGGGCTAACCCAACATTTGACCAAAGACATGATTCGGAGCTGATGCATATAAGGCCAAACTCGTGACGCCGAACACTCCCGAAGGTATTCGGACTTTATAATATATATTGGGTTGAATGGCGCCCTTGACCCTGTGATTCCAGGTACGTGCATTGATCTGTCGTGGCCAAAAGCCTAGAACACCAGTATCCCTTATAGGTTTATGAAATACCCATGGGACGTCGAGCAACAAGAGACAGTAAAAAAGGTTTACGCAGGGGCTTAATCTAAAGAGAAATCTGTGGGCGGGGCCCTGCTGCACGTCTGCGCATGTGTCTCCGTTGTGCCATATCCTGGAAGGGTGTCGCACTGGTAATGTCTGTAGAAAAGAAAAAGGAAAACGTGTGAAAAGTTAATTATGCTCGAGAAGTATTCGAGATCCGGTCTGTTAAGCCGAATTGTGGCCTTTTGTTACATGTTTGCAGCCCCTTGTATTATTTATGGGGACACATGTACAGCCCCTGGCTCAGGTTTATCCGAGCCATTTTGAAAAATGGTGTATTGGACTCGTCTAACCGTGTCCATGGTCTTGAAGACCGATCATGTGTTCTGGTGGGAGAGGCCGCCTAGAGTCCGGCAGCGGGAACTGCCGCATACTGCTCTGTGTTTCCTCTAACTGTGATGACGCCGCGTGGACCGGGCATCTTGAGTTTGAGGCGGGCGTAGTTCGGTATTGCGTTAAAGCAAGCAAAGGCCGTTCTTCCATGCAATGCATGATAATCGCTGCTGAAGGGGGCGATGTTGAAGAGTAGGTTCTCGCTTCTGAAGTTGTCGGGAGAACCGAATGTCACTTCTAATACGAGGGATCCCCAGCAGTGGGCTACTACACCTGGAATTACTCCATTAAAGGTGGCGTTATTTTGACTTATTCTGGATGGGTCTACACCCATCTTGCGGATGGTGTCTTGATATATCAGATTAAGACTACTGCCGTCGTCCATTAGGACGCGAGTTAGATGGTATCCATCAATTATTGGGTCGAGCACCAAGGCAGCTGATTCTTCGTGCCGGATACTGGCCGGGTAGTCCCTGTGATCAAAGTGATCGGGCAATTTTCCCAGGGATTGAATTGGGGGGCTACAAACTCTGCATGAGTTGTGTGTACCATGTTTACCGTTTTGACTTCCGGTGGGAATTGTTTCTGGCCCCTGGTGTTCGGCTGGCGAGGCTCATCTTCGTCTTCACTTGGTGTTTCCCTTCCCTTGTGTTTGGCGTTTAACTTGCCGGCCTGCTTGAAAACCCAACATTCTCTATGGGTATGATTTGCAGGTTTGTTGGAAGTGCCATGGATTTGGCACAATTTGTCCAGGACTTTGTTCAGGCCGGATGGTTCCTCTTTACCGCCTTTGAATGGCTTCTTTCCTTGACCAGGTCGAGAGCCCCTAAATCCGGCATTGACCACTGTGTTGTCCGGACTATCGTTATTCTGACGTTTGTGCTTATTATGTCGTGGATTCCCGTTGCCATCTCGGATTTCGGATGTACCCAGGTCGCTGGTGCCTCTACGGGCCAACCAGCTGTCCTCGCCCGCACAAAATCGGGTCAAGAGGCTTGTTAAGGCTTCCATCGTTCTCGGCTTTTCTTGGCCGAGGTGTCTAGCAAGCCACTCGTCTCGGATACTGTGTTTGAAGGCCGCTAAGGCTTCGGCATCCGGACAGTCGACAGTTTGATTCTTCTTAGTGAGGAATTTGTTCCAAAGTTTGCGGGCGGACTCTCTGGACTGTTGTATTATGTGACTTAAGTCGTCAGCATCTGGAGGCCGGACATAGGTCCCTTGAAAGTTGGCCCTGAAAGCATCCTCAAGTTCCTCCCAACTTCCAATTGAGTTTTCGGGGAGGCTTTTCAGCCAATGATGAGCTGGTCCTTTCAACTTGAGGGGGGGGTATTTGATGGCGTGGAGGTCATCCCCACGAGCCATGTGTATGTGAAGGATAAAATCCTCAATCCAGACCCCAGGGTCCGTCGTTCCGTTGTATGACTCTATATTCACGGGTTTGAATCCCTATGGAAATTCATGATCCAGCACCTTGTCCGTGAAGCACAGGGGGTGTGCGGCCCCTCTGTATCTGGCCGTGTTGCGGCATGCTGCTGGCTGCTGTTGCTCCCGGTGTTGATTCCGGACTGGTATTTGATCAATATGATCATTGTGGTGGCCCTCGTCCCGCGTCGGAGCATGTCCTCTGGACCCATAGATGGATCTGGCCGCACTAGCCTTTTTGTCCAGGAGCGCTCATAAATCATGTGCGGTATCGGTGGCTGCTCTATCACGGCCATGAGGTGGTTGGTCCGGCTGAGTAGCCGTATTGTTTTTGGGTCGAACGGGTGCTGCGGCTTCGTCGTCAAATTCGGGTAGCAGTTTGCACTTTGGGTAGCTCTTTGTGTGGCGATTATCGCCACGTTTCCCTTCGGTGTCCAGCACCTTATTCCATCTTCGATTGAGCGTGTCCTGCACGGCCTTAAGCCTTTGCTTCTGCTTCTTCAAGCTCTGTGCTGTGGCCAGGAGTTTTCTGCGGAGGTTATCTTGTTCCGCATCATCAAACGGCCTATTTTCTTCTTTGGAGGTAGCATGATGAGTTCGGCCCTCTGAGTTTATCTGATTGGGCGCCTGCTCCGGGCTGTATTTGGCATGACCTGGTTTGTCCTGCTCCATCCCTGGGTCCCTATGGCCGTTGTTGCCTTAGGAATCAACTGGAGTGTCATCCTGCTTTGGGTTGTTATCGCTATTTTTACTGTGACTGGACCTGAGGCGGCGCTTACGCCGTCGTTTTTGCTTTGGCCCGGGGGGTTTATCCTCCGTTGTGTCTTTTTTTCAACATTATCTTCTTTGGGGGTGTCAACCATGTAGACGTCATATGATGAAGTGGCTGTCCAGCGCCCCGTGGGCGGTGGTTCCAGATCGCCCCCTACATCGACGTTCATACCGTCGATGTTATTGGGGTCGGAGTCAAGCATGTCTGTTAGGTCATCAACAGTGGTTATAAAGTGGGTGGTGGGTGGTTTGCGATTTTCTTCGTCTTCCGTATCCCACACGGGCCAGACATAGTTCGGCTGGGAGTCTTCTGACAGAGAGAGAGACCTTAATGAATTTAGCATGTCTCCGAAGGGTGGGTGCTGAAAGATATCCACGGCGGTGAACTCCATGACTGGAGCCCAATTAGATTCGATGGGCACGGCTGCGCGCGGTCCGGAACACACTACTTGAGATCAGTCCGGGGGTCCGTAGGTATAGATTCCTGAGGAGAGGAGTCTTTGTTTGGCTCCAACGCTGATGAGCATGCGGCCTTCGGGGCGGGGTCCATCCACCCATCCTCGGGAGGCACGGTCTACCCTAGAACAAAGTCCGGAGCTGAAGCAGGCGCGATGTTCCAAATACTGTCCAACTGTAGATCTAGGTCATGCTCGCCGTGATTGTTCGGTGCTCCTGACACAGGCCCGAATCCGTCGAAGATCAAGTCCCCGCAAATGTAGGTGGTGTAGTTTAGATTTCCAAACCTAGCCTGATGGCCAGGGGCGTAGCAATCGATCTGCTCTAGATGGCCATGCGAGTTGGCCCAAAGTGCGAAGCCGCCAAACACGAAGATCTGTCCGGGGAGAAAAGTCTCACCTAGGGCAGCGTGGTTGAAGGTTGGAGAAGCCATCTAGCCTTGCAGCAACGACACAGAGGAACTCTCAGTAAAAGTTGCCAACGAAAGTTGGTGTCAAAACCGGCGGATCTCGGGTAGGGGGTCCCGAACTGTGCGTCTAAGACTAATGGTAACAGGAGGCTGGGGACGTGATGTTTACCCAGGTTCGGGCCCTCTCGATGGAGGTAATACCCTACTTCCTGCTTGATTGATCTTGATGATATGAGTATTACAAGAGTTGATCTACCACAAGATCAGAGAGGCTAAACCCTAGAAACTAGCCTATGGTATGATTGTTGTTCTCTACGGACCAACCCCTCCGGTTTATATAGACACCGGAGGGGGCTAGGGTTACAGAGAGTCGGTTTACAAAGGAGGAGATCTTCATCCGAATCGCCAAGCTTCCCTTCCACGCCAAGGAGAGTCCCATCCGGACACAGGACGAAGTCTTGAATCTTGTATCTTCACGGTCCAACAGTCCGGCCAAAGTATATAGTCCGGCTATCCGGATACCCCCTTATCCAGGACTCCCTCACACATCACCATGTGATTTAACACTAATATTCACATCTGCATGTGATTAACACCCATAGTTCACATCGTCATGTGACCAACACCCAAAGGGTTTACTAGAGTCAATAATCTAGTTCACATCAATATGTGATTAACTCCCAAAGAGTACTAAGGTGTGATCATGTTTTGCTCATGAGAGAACTTTAGTCAACGGGTTTGTTACATTCAGAGCCGTATGTATTTTGCAAAATATTCTATGTCTACAATGCTCTACATGAGCTACTCTAGCTAATTGCTCCCACTTTCAATATGTATCCAGATTGAGACTTGGAGTCATCTGGATCGGTGTAAAAGCTTGCATCAACGTAACTCTTTACGACGAACTCTTTATCACCTCTATAACTGAGAAATATTTCCTTAGTCCTTACTACGAATATTCTTGACCGTTGTCCAGTGCTCTACTCCTAGATCATAATTGTACTCCCTTGCCAAACTCAAAGCAAGGTATACAATAGGTCTGGTACACAGCATAGCATACTTTATAGAACCTCTTACTGAGGCATAGGGAATGATTTTCATTCTCTTTCTATTTTCTGCCATGGTTAGGTTTTGAGTCTTACTCAACTTCACACCTTGCAACACAGGCAAGAACTCCTTCTTTGACTGTTCCATTTTGAACTACTTCAAAATCTTTATCAAGGTATGTACTCATTGAAAAATCTTATCAAGCGTCTTGATCTATCTCTATAGATCTTGATGCTCAATGTGTAAGAAACTTCACCGAGGTCTTTCTTTGAAAAACTCCTTTCAAACACTCCTTTATGCTTTCCAGAAAATTATACATTATTTATGATCAACAATATGTCATTCACATATACTTATCAGAAAGGCTGTAGTGCTCCCACTCACTTTCCTATAAATACAGACTTCACCGCAAGTCTGTATAAAACTATATGCTTTGATCAACTCATCAAAGCGTATATTCCAACTCCGAGAGGCTTGCACCAGTCCATAGATGGATCGCTGGAGCTTGCACACTTATTTAGCATCCTTTGGATCGACAAAACCTTCTGGTTGCATCATATACAACTCTTTTTAATAAATCCATTAAGGAATGCAATTTTGACATCAATTTGCCAGATTTCATAAAATGTGGCAATTGCTAACATGATTCGGACAGACTTAAGCATCACTATAGTTGAGAAAATCTCATTGTAGTCAACACCTTGAACTTGTCGAAAACCTTTTTGCGACAAGTCGAGCTTTGTAGATAGTAACACTACTATCAACGTCCGTCTTCCTCTTGAAGATCCATTTGTTTTCTATGGCTTGTCGATCATCAGGCAAGTCCACCAAAGTCCACACTTTGTTCTCATACATGGATCCTATCTCAGATTTCATGGCCTCCAGCCATTTCGCGGAATCTGGGCTCATCATCGCTTCCTCATAGTTCGTAGGTTTATCATGGTCTGGTAACATGACTTCTAGAACAGGATTACCGTACCACTCTGGTGCGGACCATACTCTGGAAGACCTACAAGGTTTTGTAGTAACTTGATCTGAAGTTTCATGATCATCACCATTAGCTTCCTCACTAATTGGTGTAGGAATCACAGGAACTGATTTCTGTGATGAACTACTTTCCAATTCGGGAGAAGGTACAATTACCTCATCAAGTTCTACTTCCCTCTCACTCACTTCTTTCGAGAGAAACTCCTTCTCTAGAAAGGATCCATTCTTAGGAATGAATATCTTGCCTTCGGATCTGTGATGGAAGGTGTACCCAACAGTTTCCTTTGGGTATCCTATGAAGATGCACTTCTCCGATTTGGGTTCGAGCTTATTAGGTTGAAACTTTTTCACATAAGCATCGCAGCCCCAAACTTTTAACGACAACTTTGGTTTCTTACCAAACCATATTCATAAGGCGTCGTCTAAACGGATTTTGTGGTGCCCTATTTAAAGTGAATGCATCTGTCTCTAATGCATAACCCCAAAATGATAGTGGTAAATCGATAAGATACATCATAGATCGCACCATATCCAATAAAGTGCGGTTACGACATTCGGACACACCATTACGCTGTGGTGTTCCATGTGGCGTGAGTTGTGAAACTATTCCACATCGTTTTATATGAAGGCCAAACTCGTAACTCAAATATTCAACTCCACGATCAGATCGTAGAAACTTTATTTTCTTGTTACGATGATTCTCCACTTCACTCTGAAATTCTTTGAACTTTTCATATGTTTCAGACTTGTGTTTCATTAAGTAGATATAACCATATCCGCTCAAATCATCTGTGAAGATAAGAAAATAACGATACCCGCCACGAGCATCAACACTCATTGGACCGCATACATCGGTATGTATTATTTACAACAAGTCAGTAGCTCATTCCATTGTTCCAGAGAATGGAGTTTTAGTCATCTTGCCCAAAAGGCACGGTTCGCAAGCATCAAATGATTCATAACCAAGTGATTCCAAAAGCCCATATAGATGGAGTTTCTTCATGCGCTTTACACCGATATGACCCAAACGGCAGTGCCACAAATAAGCTGCACTATCATTATCAACTTTGCATCTTTTGGCATCAATATTATGAATTTCTGTATCACTACGATCGAGATCCAGCAAACTATTTTCATTGGGTGTATGACCATTGAAGGTTTTGTTCATGTAAACAGAACAACAATTATTCTTTGACTTTAAATGAATAACCGTATTGCAATAAACATGATCAAATCATATTCATGCTCAACACAAACGCCAAATAACATTTATTTAGGTTTAACACTAATCCCGAAAGTATAGGGAGTGTGCGATGATGATCATATCAATCTTGGAACCACTTCCAACATACATCGTCACTTCACCCTCAACTAGTCTCTATTTATTCTGTAACTCCTATTTCGAGTTACTAATTTTTAGCAAACGTACAAGTATCAAATACCTAGGGGTTACTATAAACACTAGTAAGGTACACATCAATAACATGTATATCAAATATACCCTTGTTCACTTTGCCATCCTTCTTATCCACCGAATATTCAGGGCATTTCCGCTTCCAGTGACCATTTCCTTTGCAGTAGAAGCACTCAGTTTCAGGCTTTGGTCCAGCTTTGGGCTTCTTCGCAGGAGTGACAACTTGCTTGCCATTCTACATGAAGTTCCCTTTCTTTCCCTTTGCCCTTTTCTTGAAACTAGTGGTCTTGTTAATCATCAACACTTGATGCTCTTTCTTGATTTCTACCTTCATCGATTTTATCATCATGAAAAGCTCAGGAAACATTTTCGTCATCCCTTGCATACTATAGTTCATCATGAAGTTCCAGTAACTTGGCGATGGTGACTAGAGAACTCTGTCAATCACTATCTTATCTGGAAGATTAACTCCCACTTGATTCAAGCGATTGTAGTACCCAGACAATCTGAGCACATGCTCACTGCTTGAGCTATTCTCCTCCATCTTTTAGCTATAGAACTTGCTGGAGACTTCATATCTCTCAACTCGAGTATTTGCTTGAAATATTAACTTCAATTCCTAGAACATCTCATATGATCCATGACGTTCAAAACATCTTTGAAGTCCCGATTCTAAGCCGTTAAGCATGGTGCACTAAACTATCAAGTAGTCATCATATTGAGCTAGCCAAACATTCATAACGTCTGCAGCTGCTCCTACAATAGGTCTGTCACCTAGCGGTGCATCAAGGACATAATTCTTCTATGCAGCAATGAGGATAAACCTTAGATCACGGACCCAGTCCGCATCATTGCTACTATCATCTTTCAACTTAGTTTTCTCTAGGAACACATATAAAACATAGGGAAGCAACAACGCGAGCTATTGATCTACAACATAATTTGCAAAATACTATCAGGACTAAGTCCATGATGAATTAAAGTTCAATTAATCATATTACTTAAGAACTCCCACTTAGATAGACATCCCTCTAATCATCTAAGTGATCACGTGATCCAAATCAACTAAACCATGTCCGATCGTCACGTGAGATGGAGTAGTTTTCAATGGTGAACATCACTATGTTGATCATATCTACTATATGATTCATGCTCGACTTTCGGTCTCAGTGTTCCGAGGCCATTTCTGCATATGCTAGGCTCGTCAAGTTTAATCCGAGTATTATGCGTGTGCAAAACTGGCTTACACCCATTGTAGATGAATGTAGAGCTTATCACACCCGATCATCACGTAGTGTCTCGGCACGACGAACTTTGGCAATGGTGCATACTCAGGGAGAACACTTTTACCTTGAAATTTAGTGAGAGATCATCTTATAAAGCTACCGCCGAACTAAGCAAAATAAGATGTATAAAAGATAAACATCACATGCAATCAAAATTTGTGACATGATATGGCCATCATCATCTTGTGCCTTTGATCTCCATCTCTAAAGCATCATCATGATCTCCATCATCACCGGCATGACACCATGATCTCCATCATCTTGATCTATATCAATGTGTCATCACATGGTCGTCTCGCCAACTATTGCTCTTGCAACTGTTGCTATTGCATAGCGATAAAGTAAAGCAATTATTTGGCGCTTGCATCTTATGCAATAAAGAGACAACCATAAGGCTCCTGCCTGTTGCCGATAACTTGAACAAAACATGATCATCTTATACAACAATTTATATCTCATCACGTCTTGACCATATCACATCACAACATGCCCTGCAAAAACAAGTTAGACGTCCTCTACTTTATTGTTGCAAGTTTTACGTGGCTGCTACGGGCTGAGCAAGAACCGTTCTTACCTACGCATCAAAACCACAACGATATTTCGTCAAGTTAGTGTTGTTTTAACCTTCTCAAGGACCGGGCGTAGCCACACTCGGTTCAACTAAAGTTGGAGAAACTGACACCCGCCAGCCACCTGTGTGCAAAGCACGTCGGTAGAACCAGTCTCGCGTAAGCGTACGCGTAATGTCGGTCCGGGCCGCTTCATCCAACAATACACCGAACCAAACTATGACATGCTGGTAAGTAGTATGACTTGTATCGCCCACAACTCACTTGTGTTCTACTCGTGTTTATAACATTTACGCATAAACCTGACTCGGATGCCACTATTGGGGAACGTAGTAGTTTCAAAAAAAATCCTATGCACAAGCAAGATCATGGTGATGCATAGCAACGAGCGGGGAGAGTGAGTCCACGTACCCTCGTAGACCGAAAGCGGAAGCGTTAACACAACACGGATGATGTAGTCGTACGTCTTCACGATCCGACTGATCCAAGTACCGAGTGTACGGCACCTCCGATGTTCAGCACACGTTCAGCTCGATGACGTCCCGCGAACTCCGATCCAGCAGAGCCTCACGGGAGAGTTCCGTCAGCATGACGGCGTGATGACGGTGATGATGTTGCTACCGACGCAGGGCTTCGCCTAAGCACCGCTATGATATGACCGAGGTGGAATATGGTGGAGGAGGGCACCGCACACGGCTGGGAGAGATCAACAGATCAACTTGTGTGTCCATGGGGTGCCTACCTCCCCCGTATATAAAGGAGTAGAGGAGGGGAGGGGCCGGCCCTCTCTATGGCATGCCCTGGGGAGTCCTACTCCCACCGGGAGTAGGATTCCCCCTTTCCATGTAGTAGGAGTAGGAGTCAAGGAAAGGGAAGAGAGAAGAGAAGGAAGGAGGGGGCGCCGCCCCTCCCCCTAGTCCAATTCGGACTAGGCCTTGGGGGGGAGCGCGGCCTGCCTCTCTCTCTCTCCCTTAAAGCCCAATAAAGCTCATATACTCCCCGGTGAATTCCCGTAACTCTCCGGTACTCCGATAAATACCCGAATCACTCGGAACCTTTCCGATGTCCGAATATAGTCGTCCAATATATTGATCTTTACGTCTCGACCATTTCGAGACTCCTCGTCATGTCCCAGATCTCATCTGGGACTCCGAACTTCCTTCGGTACATCAAAACACATAACTCATAATATAAATCATCACTGAATGTTAAGCGTGCGGACCCTACGGGTTCAAGAACTATGTAGACATAACCGAGACACGTCTCCGGTCAATAACCAATAGCGGAACCTAGATGCTCATATTGGCTCCCACATATTCTACGAAGATCTTTATCGGTCAAACCGCATAATAACATATGTTTTTCCTTTTGTCATCGGTATGTTACTTGCCCGAGATTTGATCGTCGGTATCTCAATACCTAGTTCAATCTCGTTACCGGCAAGTCTTTTTACTCGTTCTGTAATGCATCATCCCGTAGCTAACTCATTAGTCACATTGCTTGCAAGGCTTATAGTGATGTGCATTACCGAGAGGGCCCAGAGATACCTCTCCGACAATCGGAGTGACAAATCCTAATCTCGAAATACGCCAACTCAACAAGTACCTTCAGAGAGACCTGTAGAGCACCTTTATAATCACCCATTTACGTTGTGACGTTTGGTAGCACACAAAGTGTTCCTCCGGTAAACGGGAGTTGCATAATCTCATAGTCATAGGAACATGTATAAGTCATGAAGAAAGCAATGACAACATATTAAACGATCAAGTGCTAAGCTAACAGAATGGGTCAAGTCAATCACATCATTCTCCTAATGATGTGATCCCGTTAATCAAATGAGAACTCATGTCTATGGTTAGGAAACTTAACCATCTTTGATTAACGAGCTAGTCAAGTAGAGGCATACTAGTGACACTTTGTTTGTCTATGTATTCACACATGTACTAAGTTTCTGGTTAATACAATTGTAGCATGAATAATAAACATTTATCATGAAATAAGGAAATAAATAATAACTTTATTATTGCCTCTAGGGCATATTTCCTTCAGTTCAACCTTCAATAATTAGGTTATTTTTATTTTGTGTATGTTTATTATGCCTTGTGATTTCTTTTCTCATGTGTTCCAATATTTTGTTTGTTTCTTTAATGCCTATTGTTTTTGGTTTGTTAAAGCTGAATTTATAGCCTACTATTCATGCGTTCCTTTTATTCTGTTTTGTGAGTTCTAAACTATGAAATTATGAAACATATCGTTTATCAGTTTGAGACTTGCTTTAGGATAAAGAACGAAAGGAAGGATTATTATTTCATGATGACACACATGACTATCAAACTACAGAAAATATTTGATTTATGTACTATAAAATTATCTTTGTTCCTAATCCTGTAGGCTGTAGTTGTCCTTACTTTTGCTAGGATTTTTTTCCAAGTTTGATAAAGTAACCTGCTAAAGCATGATCAACAAATTAGTCTAACCAATTAATATATGTCATTAATTGTGAGAACCAAGCCAATGAAGATGGGCATGAATCGATCTTGTCAGATTCTATTATTCGGTGCTTGCATATGTCATATTGCTGATGCTCACAAATCTGCATGTATGTTTTGCCAACAGAACCGTCGATCAACTGCAGATTCAGAAAATCCGTTTGGCATAGCTCAAAACTATCTACCTTGACTCATATCAAGGTTGTTCGATATCATGAAATAAGCAACATGCCCCTTGTGAAACCATATCTTGAATTTCCAATTTACAAATTGGGTTTGTTTCTCGCGCTTTTTCTTTTAAAACATCATCAAAACTTAGGGCCATAATTAATAGTAAGGTGCAATCTTAGTCATTTAGTTACATGCTTCAGTTCAGACTTTGCAGAGCCATAGCTATTTTATCAATATTCTCTGTTACCATGCCTGCATCAGTATGACATGAGAGTTCGTATGTTTTAGTACACTTTGACTAGGCTTAACCTTTTCTATTGACAAATCACTTTCTTGTCTTAAAATACACCGGTGATTATTGAAGTTCGAGAGAGACATTCTTTTTTATTGTTTCCAGATGATCAAGATATGGCAAAGCCCTTCATGTGATTCAAGGGGAAGATGCAACATATGTGGTGCCTTATGTAAGCTAAGCCTGGTTATTGAAACTAATTGCTCTTCAGGTATTCCTTTAAAAAATATGATAGTAGACATGTAGTGTTTGGTTTTCTTGGAATTTTTTTCCTTTGGCTAACAGATAGTAGACACGTGTGAGATTCACATACATTAGTTGCCCAGTAGCTTCTCATCAGCAGTTTGGCTTTGTTTGCGTCTATATGCTTGTGAGCTACAACAACCATTGTTTCCTGCAAATTGTTTCTATGCAATGTCAATTTATTTTATCGCTCATTTTTTGCGAGTACTCAGCTGATTCATATGACACCCTTAATAAAGTTTTTTTTCAGACTACATTCAATCAGTCATTCATTGGCACTTTAGTCCTGTGAAGCCCCTATATTATTTGTCAAAATATATCATTTTCATGCATTACCACATTAGAATTGGTTCAAATCATGGTTTAGTCTTGAATGTGATGTGCCTCCCTTTGTGGGTCTAGCATTATTCCTTCATCCTTGATACTACTGGGATTTAACATTATGCAGGTTAGCATCACCTCAGAATATAACATCATCTATGTTGAAGTGGTGTATTTGTACTACTCTTTACCCACCGTAGTGAGTTGCTGCTTTGTTCCCATCAAGGTGAGATGTTTCTTCATTACCTTGCTTGTCTCCTATTGGATTAAAGGTCTATGAACTGATCCATGCTACATTTCATTCCATACTCTCTTATGCTGGAAACTGTTGGTTCTTTGTTGGTTGTGGTTTCTCCATATATGCATCTTGTTACAACAAGGTTGAATGCCTTTTGTTGCCTTGCTCATTTAGTGTTTGCTGAAAGATCCATGGGATAATGCGTTGGTGCAGATAGCCTGCCCGTATGCAGAATCTATCCTTAGATTTTGTCTGGAATAATGTTTTCGTGCTTACAGTTCTTGTGGTGATTTGTGCTGAAAAATCTAAGGGCTAATGTATTGGTGTGGTCAGCCTGCCTATGCAGAATCTTTGTTTACATTTTGTCAAAACCTTGCGTTCTTGCTTATTTTTCTCATGGTGGTTTGGTCCTATAGATAAATCGTGTGTGTGTGTGTGTGTGTCTATGATCTACTGTGTCTGATGCATGTTTATGTAGTTGTCCGATGTATGTCTATATATTTCTTTGTTTAATAAACCTATATAATTATATATGGTTAGAGCAGCAGAATCAAAACTAATTATTGTCATGCTAGAATTGGTTCAATGTTGTTTGCCTCCTGAGGTAGTGACATGTTTTGCAACATTCTATTCAAAACAAGGTGGGGAGGGCTCCGGATGGCAACATGAGAGTATATCAATATTGCTTTAAGCTTGCTTCTTTCTTTGCTTGGTTCACGAGTTCCAGATGCATGCAGTGTGTATTGGACAGTGTTGCAGAGGGTTCAATTTCTTATTTTTTAGATTTTGTAGTAATAGGGATATGTATAATAGAATTAACTGAACTGGTGCTTAGGGGTTTCGGTGCATGACTTCTTGCTCGATTAGTTAGCTGAACTATTTGTTTAGAGATTTCAGTGCGGAGTGATCCTCCAGGAAATGGCAAGAGAGTTAAAGTACCATATTAGACTATTTTTAGTGGATTGTCGCTTTAGAGGCCGAGAATTGGAGCACTTGTAGGAAGCTATTCGGATTATAGATATCATATTGATACAACACTCTACTGATGTCTACTACACAACCTTCTTCTTGTAGACGTTGTTGGGCCTCCAAGTGCAGAGGTTTGTAGGACAGTAGCAAATTTCCCTCAAGTGGATGACCTAAGGTTTATCAATCCGTGGGAAGCGTAGGATGAAGATGGTCTCTCTCAAACAACTCTGCAACCAAATAACAAAGAGTCTCTTGTGTCCCCAACACACCAAATACAATGGTAAATTGTATAGGTGCACTAGTTCGGCGAAGAGATAGTGATACAAGTGCAATATGGATAGTAGATATAGGTTTTTGTAATCTGAAATTATAAAAACATCAATGTAACTAATAATAAAAGTGAGCGTAAACGGTATTGCAATGGTAGGAAACAAGGCCTAAGGTTCATACTTTCGCTAGTGCAAGTTCTCTCAACAATAATAACATAATTGGATAATATAACTATCCCTCAACATGCAACAAAGAGTCACTCCAAAGCCACTAATAGTGGAGACAAACGAAGAGATTATGGTAGGGTACTAAACCACATCAAAGTTATCCTTTCTGTTCTATCTATTCAAGAGTCCGTAGTAAAATAACACGAAGCTATTCTTTCTGTTCAATCTATGATAGAGTTCATACTAGAATAACACCTTAAGACACAAATCAACCAAAACCCTAATGTCACCTAGATACTCCATTGTCACCTCAAGTATCCGTGGGCATGATTATACGATATGCATCACACAATCTCAGATTCATCTATTCAACCAACACAAAGTACTTCAAAGAGTGCCCCAAAGTTTCTACCGGAGAGTCAAGACGAAAACGTGTGCCAACCCCTATGCATAGGTTCATGGGCGGAACCCACAAGTTGATCACCAAAACATACATCAAGTAGATCACATGATATCCCATTGTCACCACAGATAAGCACGACAAGACATACATCAAGTGTTCTCAAATCCTTAAAGACTCAATCCGACAAGATAAGTTCAAAGGGAAACTCAATTCATCACAAGACAGTAGAAGGGGAGAAACATCATAAGATCCAACTATAATAGCAAAGCTCGCGATACATCAAGATCGTGCCATAGAGAGAACACGAGAGAGAGAGAGAGAGAGATCAAACACATAGCTACGGGTACATACCCTCAGCCCCGAGGGTGAACTACTCCCTCCTCGTCATGGAGAGCGCTGGGATGATGAAGATGGCCACCGGTGATGGGTTCCCCCTCCGGTAGGGTGCCGGAATGGGCTCCCGAGAGGTTTTTGGTGGCTACAGAAGCTTGTGGCGGCGGAACTCTCGATCTATCTTGTCCTTCGATGGTTTTAGGGTATATGGGAATATATAGGCGAAAGAAGTCGGTCGGGGGAGCCTCGAGGGGCCCACGAGGGTGGAGGGCGCGCCCAGGGGGGTGGGCGCGCCTCCCTATCTCGTGGCCTCCTCGACGCTTCCTTGGCTTGCACTCCAAGTTCCCGGATTGCTTCTGTTCTAAAAATAACTTTTCTGAAGGTTTCATTCCGTTTGGACTCCGTTTGATATTCCTTTTCTTCGAAACATAGAAATAGGCAATAAAACAGCAATATGGGCTGGGCCTCCGATTAATAGGTTAGTCCCAAAAGTAATATAGAAGTGTATAATAAAGCCCGTAATCATTCAAAACAGATAATAAAATGGCATGAATGCTTCTTAAATTATAGATATGTTGGAGATGTATCAGCATCCCCAAGCTTAATTCCTGCTCGTCCCCGAGTAGGTAAATGATAAAAGAAAGAATTTATGAAGTGTGAATGCTAGAAGGTGCACAAGTTTGATCAATGATAATTTCAATCACCTTTTCTAGCATGATTATATGTCATAACAGTAGTTCATCTCATAAAACTTCTCAAGATCAAGTAACAAGCTATTCACATGTTAAAGCATAGACCATAAACTTTCTTGAAAACTAGCAAACTTCATTCTTAGTCATCAAACAATTACAATTCATCTTATTTTCAGGAAGGGTCTATGTCAGAGCTTTGATTTAGCAAACTCCACATACTCAACTATCATATAGTCTTCCATGATTGCTAACACTCACGCAATACGAATGGTTATGGAGTTTTAATCGGACACTAAGAAAGATAGGGGCTTATAGTGTTGCCTCCCAACGTATTCACCTTTGGTGATGTCAACAATAATAGTTCATGCTAACTTACATCCAATTGGATATATATATATATATATATATATATATCAGGATCTTTCCAACACGAGGTGCTTGCCAACGGATAAAACGAAAAAAGGGAAACGTGAAGATCACCTTGACTCTTGCATAAAGTAAAAGGCATAAAGTAAAAGATAGGCCCTTCACAGAGGGAAGTAGAGGTTGTCATGCGCTTTTATGGTTGGATGCACAAAATCTTAATGCAAAAGAATGTCACTTTATATTGCCACTTGTATATGGACCTTTATTATGCAGTCCATCGCTTTTATTGCTTCCATAACAAGATCGTATAAAGCTTATTTTCTTCACACTAATAGATCATACATATTTAGAGAGCAATTTTTATTGCCTGCACCGATGAAAATTACTTGAAGGATCTTACTCAATCCATAGGTAGGTATAGTGGACTCTCATGGCAAAACTGGGTTTAAGGATATTTGGAAGCACAAGTAGTATCTCTACTTGGTGCAAGGAATTTGGCTAGCATGAGGGGGAAAGGCAAGCTCAACATGTTTGAATGATCCATGACAATATACTTTAACTGAGATGTGAGAAAACATAATTACATTGTCTTCCTTGTCCAACATCAACTCTTTAGCATGTCATACTTAATGAGTGCTCACAATTATAAAAGATGTCTAGGATAGTATATTTATATGTGGAATCTCTCTTCCTTCAATATTCTTTAATGAATTGTTCAAATGACCAATACAATGCTTGCTAACCTTCAATAAATTTACAACCTCTACTTCTTAGATGTGAAGTCATTACTCCCCATGGAATAAGCAAATGAGACATATATAATTTCAGATTTATGACATTCAACTCATTCAACCATTTACTCATAGGATATAAGTGAAGCACACGAGTAAATGACAAACTACTCCAAAAAGATATAAGTGAAGATCAATCAGTAGCTAAATAATTATGTAACTATGTGAGGACTCTCTCATTCAAGAATTTCATATCTTGGTATTTTATTCAAACAGCAAGCAAAGCAAAATAAAATGACATTGCAAGGATAGCACAACTCATGTGAAGAAGCAAAAACTTAGGTTCAACCGATACTAACCGATAGTTGTTGAAGAAGAAAGGTGGGATGCCTACCGGGGCATCACCAAGCTTGGATGCTTGAGACTTCTGGAAATATTATCTTGGGGTGCCTTGGGCATCCCCAAACTTGAACTTTTGTGTCTCCTTAATTCCTCTCATATCATGGTTTCTCTTTTTATCAAAAGCTTCATCCACACCAAACTCAACAAGAACTCGTGAGATAGGTTAGTATAAACCAATGCAAAACCTTATCATTTTCTACTGTAACAAATCACTAAAATTATTATTCAACATTGCATACTAAATGCCTCTGCATATTTAATACTCCTATCCTCAAATAGAATCATTAAACAAGCAAACATATGCAAACAATGCAGACATAACAGCAATCTGCCAAAACAGTACAGTCTGTAAAGAATGCAAGAGTATCAATGCTTCCCTAACTCCAAAAATTATGAGAAAAATACTAAGCTGTATAAGATTTATCATATGTCAATATGCAAAAAAAAATTCAACATTATATCATTCTCTGACTTTTCTAGGGAATGTTTGCAACAGCGGTAAACTTTCTGTTTTCAAACAGCAACATGTATACTAGCAAAATAAGCATGGTAAAGGCTATCCTTGACAATTTTATTGAAACTAAAGATGCAAAACGTTATTCTAAATAACAGCAAGCAGAACTAAAAATAGAAAATGATTCTCCAAGCGAAACACATATCATGTGGTGAATAAAGATATAGCTCCAAGTAAAGTTACCGATAGACGAAGACGAAAGAGGGGATGCCATCCGGGGCATCCCCAAGCTTAGGCTCTTGGTTGTCCTTAAATATTACCTTGGGGTGCCTTGGGAATCCCCAAGCTTAGGCTCTTTCCACTCCTTATTCCATAGTCCATCGAATCTTTACCCAAAACTTGAAAACTTCACAACAGAAAACTCAACAGAAAACTTGTAAGCTCCGTTAGTATAAGAAAATAAATCTACCACTTAGGTACTATAATAAACTCATTCTAAATTCATATTGGTCTAATATATACTTTAATCCAACTTATCTATGGTTCATACCCTCCAATACTACTCATAGATTCATCAAAATAAGCAAACAACACATAGAAAACAGAATCTGTCAAAAACAGAACAGTCTGTAGTAATCTGTATCAAACATATACTTATGGAACTCCAAAAATTCTACAAAATTAGGAAGTCCTAAGCAATTTGTGTACCAATCCAGAGAAAAAGGAATAAGATCAGAAGCACGTTTGTGTGAACTAACAAAATTAATTTACTGGGTGCAAAAGTTTCTGATTTTCAGCAGGATCAACACAACTATCACCGTAAGCCATCCTAAAGGTCTTACTTGGCACTTTATTGAAACAAAAGCTATAAAACATGATTAATAGAGTAGCATAATCATGTGAATACACAAAAACAGTAAGGATAAATATTGGGTTGTCTCCCTACAAGAGGTTTTCTTTAATGCCTTTCTAGCTAGGCATGATGATGACAATGATGCTCAAATAAAAGATAATAATTGAAACATAACGGGAGCATCATGAAGCATATGACTAGCACATTTAAGCCTAACCCACTTCCTATGCATAGGGATTTTGTGAGAAAACAACTTATGGGGATGATAATCAACTAGCATAGGAGGGCAAAACAAGCATAGCTTCAAGATTTTCAACACATAGGGAGGAAACTTGACATTATTGCAATTCCTACAAGCATATGTCCCTCCCTCATAATAATTTTCAGTAGCATCATGAATGAATTCAACAATATAACCAGCACATAAAGCATTCTTTTCATGATCTACTTGCATAGAAAATTTACTACCCTCCACATAAGCAAATTTCTTCTCATGAATAGTAGTGGGAGCAAACTCAACAAAATAATTATCATGTGAGGCATAATCCAATTGAAAACTAAAATCATGATGACAAGTTTCATGGTTATCATTATTCTTAATAGCATACAAGTCATCACAATAATCATCATAGATAGCAACTTTCTTCACATAATCAATTGGAACCTCTTCCAAAATAGTGGAATCATCACTAAATAAAGTTGACACTCTTCCAAATCCACTTTCATCAATATAATCATCATAAATAGGAGGCATGCTTTCATCATAATAAATATTCTCATCAAAACATGGGGGACAAAAAATATCATCTTCATCAAACATAGCTTCCCCAAGCTTATGGCCTTGCATATCATTAGCATCATGGATATTCAAGGAATTCATACTAACAACATTGCAATCATGCTCATCATACAAAGATTTAGTACCAAACATTTTATAGACTTCTTCTTCTAGCATTTGAGCGCAATTTTCCTTTTCATCATACTCACGAAAGATATTAAAAAGATGAAGTGTAAGAGGCAAACTCAATTCCATTTTTTTGTAGTTTTCTTTTATAGACTAAACTAGTGATAAAACAAGAAACAAAAAGATTCGATTGCAAGATCTAAAGATATACCTTCAAGCACTCACCTCCCCGGCAACGGCGCCAGAAAAGAGCTTGATGTCTACTACACAACCTTCTTCTTGTAGACGTTGTTGCGCCTCCAAGTGCAGAGGTTTGTAGGACAGTAGCAAATTTCCCTCAAGTGGATGACCTAAGGTTTATCAATCCGTGGGAGGCGTAGGATGAAGATGGTCTCTCTCAAACAACCCTGCAACCAAATAACAAAGAGTCTCTTGTGTCCCCAACACACCCAATACAATGGTAAATTGTATAGGTGCACTAGTTCGGCGAAGAGATAGTGATACAAGTGCAATATGGATAGTAGATATAGGTTTTTGTAATCTGAAATTATAAAAACAGCAAGGTAATTAATAATAAAAGTGAGCGTAAACGGTATTGCAATGGTAGGAAACAAGGCCTAAGGTTCATACTTTCACTAGTGCAAGTTCTCTCAACAATAATAACATAATTGGATCATATAACTATCCCTCAACATGCAACAAAGAGTCACTCCAAAGCCACTAATAGCGGAGAACAAACGAGGAGATTATGGTAGGGTACGAAACCACCTCAAAGTTATCCTTTCTGTTCTATCTATTCAAGAGTCTGTAGTAAAATAGCACGAAGCTATTCTTTCCGTTCAATCTATGATAGAGTTCATCGTAGAATAACACCTTAAGACACAAATCAACCAAAACCCTAATGTCACCTAGATACTCCATTGTCACCTCAAGTATCCGTGGGCATGATTATACGATATGCATCACATGATCTCAGATTCATCTATTCAACAAACACAAAGTACTTCAAAAAGTGCCCCAAAGTTTCTACCGGAGAGTCAAGACGAAAACGTGTGCCAACCCCTATGCATAGGTTCATGGGCGGAACCCGCAAGTTGATCACCAAAACATACATCAAGTAGATCACGTGATATCCCATTGTCACCACAGATAAGCACGACAAGACATACATCAAGTGTTCTCAAATCCTTAAAGACTCAATCCGGCAAGATAACTTCAAAGGGAAAACTCAATTCATCACAAGAGAGTAGAAGGGGAGAAACATCATAAGATCCAACTATAATAGCAAAGCTCGCGATACATCAAGATCGTACCATAGATAGAACACGAGAGAGAGAGAGAGAGAGAGAGAGATCAAACACATAGCTACTGGTACATACCCTCAGCCCCGAGGGTGAACTACTCCCTCCTTGTCACGGAGAGCGCCGGGATGATGAAGATGGCCACCGGTGATGGGTTCCCCCTCCGGCAGGGTGTCGGAACGGGCTCCCGAGAGGTTTTTGGTGGCTACAGAAGCTTGCGGCGGCGGAACTCCCAATCTATCTTGTCCTTCAATGGTTTTAGGGTATATGGGAATATATAGGCGAAAGAAGTCGGTCGGGGGAGCCTCGAGGGGACCACGAGGGTGGAGGGCGTGCCCAGGGGGGTCGGCGCGCCCCCCTATCTCATGGCCTCCTCGACGCTTCCCTGGATTGCACTCCAAGTTCCCAAGATTGCTTCTGTTCCAAAAATAACTTTTCCGAAGGTTTCATTCCGTTTGGACTCCATTTGATATTCCTTTTCTTCGGAACACTGAAATAGGCAATAAAACAGCAATATGGGTTGGGCCTCCGGTTAATAAGTTAGTCCCAAAAGTAATATAAAAGTGTATAATAAAGCCCGTAATCATTCAAAACAGATAATAAAATGGCTAGAATGCTTCATAAATTATAGATACGTTGGAGACGTATCATCTGCCAAGTGGTATGTTTGTTTCTAGGTGTTGGGGAATGTAGTAACTTCAAAAAAATTCCTACACACACGCAAGATCATGGTGATGCATAGCAACGAGAGGGGAGAGTGTTGTCCACATACCCTCGTAGACCGAAAGCGGAAACGTTAGCACAATGCGGTTGATGTAGTCGTACGTCTTCATGATCCGACCGATCCAAGTACCGAACGTACGCACCTCCGAGTTCAGCACACGTTCAACTCAATAACGTCCCACGAACTCCGATCCAGCAGAGCTTTGCAAGAGAGTTTCATCAGCACGACGGTGTGATGATGGTGTCGATGATGCTACCGACGCAGGGCTTCGCCTAAGCACCGCTACGATATTACCGAGGTGGAATATGGTGGAGGGGGCACCGCACACGGCTGGGAGAGATCAATAGATCAACTTGTGTGTCTAGAGGTGCCCCCCTGCCCCCGTATATAAAGGAGCAAGGGGGGAGAGGTGGCCGGCCAAGGAGGGCACGCCAAGGGGGGAGTCCTACTCCCACCGGGAGTAGGACTCCACCTTTCCTTGTTGGAGTAGGAGAAGGGAAGGAAGGGAGAGAGGAGAGGAAGGAAAGGGGGGCGCCGCCCCCTCCTTGTCCAATTCGGACTAGAGGGGGAGGGGCGCGCGGCCTACCCTGGCCGCCCCTCCTCTTCTCCACTAGGGACCATGAGGCCCAATAAACTCCCCGGGGGGTTCCAGTAACCCCCCGGTACTCCGGTAAATGCCCGAAACCTCCCGAAACACTTCCGGTGTCCGAACATAGTCATCCAATATATTGATCTTTATGTCTCGACCATTTCGAGACTCCTCATCATGTCCGTGATCATATCCGGGACTCCAAACTACCTTCGGTACATCAAAACACAAAAACTCATAATACCGATCGTCACCAAACTTTAAGCGTGCGGACCCTACGGGTTCGAGAACTATGTAGACATGACCGAGACATGCCTCTGGTCAATAACCAATAGCGGAACCTGGATGCTCATATTGGTTCCCACATATTCTACGAAGATCTTTATCGGTCAAACCGCATAACTACATACATTGTTCCCTTTGTCATCGGCATGTTACTTGCCCAAGATTCGATCGTTGGTATCTCAATACCTAGTTCAATCTCGTTACCGGCAAGTCTCTTTACTCGTTACGTAATTCATCATCCCGCAACTAACTCATTAGCTACATTGCTTGCAAGGCTTATAGTGATGTGCATTATCAAGAGGGCCCAGAGATACCTCTCCGACAATCGGAGTGACAAATCATAATCTCGAAATACGTCAACTCAACAAGTACCTTCAGGGACACCTGTAGAGCACCTTTATAATCACCCAGTTACGTTGTGACGTTTGGTAGCACACAAAGTGTTCCTCCGGTAAGCGGGAGTTACATAATCTCATAGGCATAGGAACATGTATAAGTCATGAAAAAGCAATAGCAACATACTAAACGATCAAGTGCTAAGCTAACGGAATGGGTCAAGTCAATCACATCATTCTTCTAATTATGTGATCCCATTGATCAAATGATAACTCATATCTATGGTTAGGAAACTCAACCATCTTTGATCAATGAGCTAGTCAAGTAGAGGCATACTAGTGACACTATGTTTGTCTATGTATTCACACATGTATTATGTTTCCGGTTAATACAATTCTAGCATGAATAATAAACATATATCATGATATGAGGAAATAAATAATAACTTTATTATTGCCTCTAGGGAATATTTCCTTCGGTCTCCCACTTGCACTAGAGTCAATAATCTAGATTACACAGTAATGATTCTAACACCCATGGAGCCTTGGTGCTGATCATGTTTTGCTCGTGGAAGAGGCTTAGTCAACGGGTCTGCAGCATTAAGATCTGTATGTATCTTGCAAATGTCTATGTCTCCCACCTGGACTTGGTCCCGGATGGAATTGAAGCATCTCTTGATGTGCATGGATCTCTCGTGAAATCTGGATTCCTTTGCCAAGGCAATTGCACTAGTATTGTCACAAAAGATTTTCATTGGACCCGATGCACTAGGTATGACACCTAGATCGGATATGAACTCCTTCATCCAGACTCCTTCATTTGCTGCTTCTGAAGCAGCTATGTACTCCGGTTCACACGTAGATCCCGCCACGATGCTTTGTTTAAAACTGCACCAACTGACAGCTCCACCGTTCAATATAAACACGTATCTGGTTTGCGATTTAGAATCGTCTGGATTAGTGTCAAAGCTTGCATCGACGTAACCATTTAGGACTAGCTCTGTGTCACCTCCATAAACGAGAAACATATCCTTAGTCCTTTTCAGGTATTTCTGGATGTTCTTGACCGTTGTCCTGTGATCCACTCCTGGCTTACTTTGGTACCTCCCTGCTAAACTAATAGCAAGACACGCATCAGGTCTGGTACACAGCATTGCATACATGATAGAGCCTATGGCTGAAGCATAGGGAACATCTTTCATTTTCTCTCTATCTTCTGCAGTGGTCGGGCATTGAGTCTGACTCAATTTCACACCTTGTATTACAGGCAAGAACCCTTTCTTTGCTTGATCAATTTTGAACTTTTTCAAAACGTTATCAAGGTATGTACTTTGTGAAAGTCCAATTAAGCATCTTGATCTATCTCTATAGATCTTGATGCCCAATATATAAGCAGCTTCACCGAGGTCTTTCATTGAAAAACTTTTATTCAAGTATCCTTTTATGCTATCCAGAAATTCTATATCATTTCCAATCAACAATATGTCATCCACATATAATATCAGAAATGCTACAGAACTCCCACCCACTTTCTTGTAAATGCAGGCTTCTCCAAAAGTCTGTATAAAACCATATGCTTTGATCACACTATCAAAGCGTTTATTCCAACTCCGAGAGGTAAATGGATAGCTGGAGCTTGCACACTTTGTTAGCACCTACCGGATCAACAAAACCTTCTGGTTGCATTATATACAACTCTTCTTCCAGAAATCCATTCAGGAATGCAGTTTTGACATCCATTTGCCAAATTTCATAATCATAAAATGCGGCAATTGCCAACATGATTCGGACAGACTTAAGCATCGCTACGGATGAGAAAGTCTCATCATAGTCAACCCCTTGAACTTGTCAAAAACCTTTCGCAACAAGTCGAGCTTTGTAGATAGTAACATTATCATCATCGTCAGTCTTCTTCTTGAAGATCCATTTATTCTCGATGCCTTGCCGATCATTGGGCAAGTCAACCAAAGTCCACACTTTGTTCTCATACATGGATCCCATCTCAGATTTCATGGCTTCAAGCCATTTTGCAGAATCTGGGCTCATCATCTCTTCCTCATAGTTCGTAGGTTCGCCATAGTCAAGTAACATGACCTCTAGAATAGGATTACCATACCACTCTGGTGCGGATCTTACTCTGATTGACCTACGAGGTTCGGTAGTAACTTGATCTGAAGTTTCATGATCAATATCATTAGCTTCCTCACTAATTGGTGTAGTCGTCACAGGAACCGGTTTCTATGATGAACTACTTTCCAATAAGGGAGCAGGTACAGTTACCTCATCAAGTTCTACTTTCCTCCCACTCACTTCTTTTGAGAGAAACTCCTTCTCTAGAAAGGATCCATGCTTAGCAACGAATGTCTTGCCTTCGGATCTGTGATAGAAGGTGTACCCAACAGTTTCCTTTGGGTATCCTATGAAGACACATTTCTCCGATTTGGGTTCGAGATTATCAGGTTGAAGTTTTTTCACATAAGCATCGCAGCCCCAAACTTTAAGAAACGACAACTTTGGTTTCTTGCCAAACCATAGTTCATAAGGCGTCGTCTCAACCAATTTTGATGGTGCCCTATTTAACGTGAATGCAGCCGTCTCTAAAGCATAACCCCAAAACGATAGCGGTAAATCAGTAAGAGACATCATAGATCGCACCATATCTAGTAAAGTACGTTAACAACGTCCGGACACACCATTACGTTGTGGTGTTCCGGGTGGCGTGAGTTGTGAAACTATTCCGCATTGTTTCAAATGTAGACCAAACTCGTAACTCAAATATTCTCCTCCACGATCAGATCATAGAAACTTTATTTTCTTGTTACGATGATTTTCCACTTCACTCTAAAATTCTTTGAACTTTTCAAATGTTTCAGACTTATGTTTCATTAAGTAGATATACCCATATCTGCTCAAATCATTTGTGAAGGTGAGAAAACAAAGATACCCACCGCGAGCCTCAATATTCATTGGACCATATACATCAGTATGTATGATTTACAATAAGTCAGTTGCTTGCTCCATAGTTCCGGAGAACGGCGTTTTAGTCATCTTGCCCATGAGGCACGGTTCGCAAGTACCAAGTGATTCATAATCAAGTGATTCCAAGTATGGAGTTTCTTCATGCGCTTTACACCAATATGACCCAAACAGCAGTGCCACAAATAAGTTGCACTATCATTATCAACTCTCCATCTTTTGGATTCAACATTATGAATATGTGTATCACTACTATCGAGATTCAACAAAAATAGACCACTCTTCAAGGGTGGATGACCATAAAAGATATTACTCATATAAATAGAACAACCATTATTCTCAGATTTAAATGAATAACCGTCTCGCATCAAACAAGATCCAGATATAATGTTCATGCTTAACGCTGGCACAAAATAACAATTATTTAGGTATAAAACTAATCTCGAAGGAAGATGTAGAGGTAGCATGCTGGCGGCGATCACATCGACTTTGGAACCATTTCCCACGCGCATCGTCACCTCATCCTTAGCCAGTCTTCGCTTAATTCGTAGTCCCTATTTTGAGTTGCAAATATTAGCAACAGAACTAGTATCAAATACCCAGGTGCTACTACGAGCTCTGGTAAGGTACACATCAATAACATGTATATCACATATACCTTTGTTCACCTTGCCATCCTTCTTATCCGCCAAATACTTGGGGCAGTTCCGCTTCCAGTGACCAGTCTGTTTGCAGTAGAAGCACTCAGTCTCAGGCTTAGGTCCAGACTTGGGTTTCTTCTCTTGAGCAGCAACTTGTTTGCCGTTCTTCTTGAAGATCCCCTTCTTCTTCCCTTTATCCTTTTTCTTGAAACTGGTGGTCTTGTTGACCATCAACACTTGATTCTCCTTTTTGATTCCTACCTCCGCATCCTTTAGCATTGCGAAGAGCTCGGGAATTGTCTTGTTCATCCCTTGCATATTATAGTTCATCACGAAGCTCTTGTAGCTTGGTGGCAGTGATTGAAGAAATCTGTCAATGACACTATCATCCGGAAGATTAACTCCCAGTTGAATCAAGTGATTGTTATACCCCAGACATTTTTAGTATATGTCCACTGACAGAACTATTCTCCTCATCTTATAGCTGTATAACTTATTGGATACTTCATATCTCTCAATCCGGGCATTTGCTTGAAATATTAACTTCAACTCCTAGAACATCTCTGCTCCATGACGTTCAAAACGTCGTTGAAGTCCCAGTTCTAAGTCGTAAAGCATGGCACACTGAACTATCAAGTAGTCATCAGCTTTGCTCTACCAGACATTCTTAACGTCGTCAGTTGCATCTGCAGCAGTCCTGGCACCTAGCGGTGCTTCCAGGACGTAATTATTTTGTGCAGCAATGAGGATAATCCTCAAGTTACGGACCCAGTCCGTGTAATTGCTACCATCATCTTTCAACTTTGCTTTCTCAAGGAACGCATTAAAATTGAACGAAACAACAGCACGTGCCATCTATCTACAACAACATAGACAAGCAAAATACTATCAGGTACTAAGTCCATGATAAATTTAAGTTCAATTAATCATATTACTTAAGAACTCCCACTTAGATAGACATCTCTCTAATTATCTAAGTGATCACGTGATCCAAATCAACTAAACCATAACCGATCATCACGTGAAATGGAGTAGTTTTCAATGGTGAACATCACTATGTTGATCATATCTACTATATGATTCACGCTCGACCTTTCGGTCTCGGTGTTCCGAGGCCATATCTGCATATGCTAGGCTCGTCAAGTTTAACCCGAGTATTCTGCGTGTGCAAAACTAGCTTACACCCGTTGTAGATGAACGTTGAGCTTATCACACCCGATCATCACGTGGTGTCTCGGCATGACGAACTTTGGCAATGGTGCATACTCAGGGAGAACAATTTAGCTTGAGATTTAGTGAGAGATCATCTTATAATGCTACCGTCAATCAAAGCAAAATAAGATGCATGAAGGATAAACATCACATGCAATCAATATAAGTGATATGATATGGCCATCATCATCTTGTGCTTGTGATCTCAATCTCTGAAGCACCGTCATGATCACCATCTTCACCGGTGTGACACCTTGATCTCCATCGTAGCATCGATGTCGTCTCGCCAACTATTGCTTCTACGACTATCGCTGCCACTTAGTGATAAAGTAAAGCAATTACAGGGTGATTGCATTGCATACAATAAAGCGACAACCATATGGCTCCTGCCAGTTGCCGATAACTTTGTTCCAAAACATGATCATCTCATACTATAAAATTTAGCATCATGTCTTGACCATATCACATCACAACATGCCCTGCAAAAACAAGTTAGACGTCATCTACTTTGTTGTTGCAAGTTTTACGTGGCTGCTACGGGCTGAGCAAGAACCGTTCTTACCTATGCATCAAAACCACAACGATATTTCGTCAAGTTAATGCTGTTTTAACCTTCTCAAGGACCGGGCGTAGCCACACTCGGTTCAACTAAAGTTGGAGAAACTAACACCCGCCAGCCACCTATGTGCAAAGCGCGTCGGTAGAACCAGTCTCGCGTAAGCGTACGCGTAATGTCGGTCCGGGCTGCTTCATCCAACAATACCGCCGAACCAAAGTATGACATGCTAGTAAGCAGTATGACTTGTATCGCCCACAACTCACTTGTGTTCTACTCGCGCATATAACATCTACGCATAAAACCAGGCTCGGATGCCACTGTTGGGGAACGTAGTAATTTCAAAAAATTCCTACGCACACGCAAGATCATGGTGATGCATAGCAACGAGAGGGGAGAGTGTTGTCCACGTACCCTCGTAGAACGAAAGTGGAAGTGTTAGCACAACACGGTTGATGTAGTCGTACGTCTTCATGATCCGACCGATCCAAGTACCGAACATATGGCACCTCCAAGTTCAACACACGTTCAGCTCGATGACGTCCCACGAACTCCGCTCCAGCAGAGATTTGCGGGAGAGTTTCGTCAGCACGATGGCGTGATGACGGTGTTGGTGATGCTACCGATGCAGGGCTTCGCCTAAGCACCTCTACGATATTACCGAGGTGGAATATGGTGGAGAGGGGCACCGCACACGGCTGGGAGAGATCAACAGATCAACTTGTGTGTCTAGAGGTGCCCCCTGCCCCCGTATATAAAGGAGCAAGGGGGAAGAGGCGACCGACCAAGGAGGGTGCACCAAGGGGGGAGTCCTACTCCCACCGGGAGTAGGACTCCACCTTTCCTTGTTGGAGTACGAGAAGGGAAGGAAGGGAGAGAGGAGAGGAAGGAAAGGGGGCATCGCCCCCCTCCTTGTCCAATTCGGACTAGAGGGGGAGGGGGAGCACGCGGCCTGCCCTGGTCGCCCCTCCTCTTCTCCATTAGGGCCCATGAGGCCCAATAAACTCCCCGGGGGGTTCCGGTAACCCCCAGTACTCCGGTAAATGTCCGAAACCTCCCGAAACACTTCCCGTGTCCGAACATAGTCATCCAATATATCGATCTTTACGTCTCTATCATTCTGAGACTCCTCGTCATGTCCATGGTCATATCCGGGACTCCGAACTACCTTTGGTACATCAAAACACAAAAACTCATAATATCGATCGTCACCAAACTTTAAGTGTGCGGACCCTATGGGTTCGAGAACTATGTAGACATGACCGAGACACGTCTCCGGTTAATAACCAATAGCGGAACCTGGATGCTCATATTGGTTCCCACATATTCTACGAAGATCTTTATCGGTCAAACCGCATAACTACATACGTTGTTCCTTTTGTCATCGGTATGTTACTTGCCCGAGATTCGATCGTCGGTATCTCAATACCTAGTTCAATCTCGTTACCGTCAAGTCTCTTTACTCGTTACGTAATGCATCATCCCGCAACTAACTCATTAGCTACATTGCTTGCAAGGCTTATAGTGATGTGCATTACCGAGAGGACCCAGAGATACCTCTCCGACAATTGGAGTGACAAATCCTAATCTCGAAATACGTCAACTCAACAAGTACCTTTAGAGACACCTGTAGAGCACCTTTATAATCGCCCAGTTACGTTGTGACGTTTGGTAGCACACAAAGTGTTCCTCCGATAAGCGGGAGTTACATAATCTCATAGTTATAGGAACATGTATAAGTCATGAAGAAAGCAATAGCGACATACTAAACGATCAGGTGCTAAGCTAACGGAATGGGTCAAGTCAATCACATCATTCTTCTAATGATGTGATCCCATTGATCAAATGATAACTCATATCTATGGTTAGGAAACTCAATCATCTTTGATCAATGAGCGAGTCAAGTAGAGGCATACTAGTGACACTATGTTTGTCTATGTATTCGCACATGTATTATGTTTCTGGTTAATACAATTCTAGCATGAATAATAAACATTTATCATGATGTTAGGAAATAAATAATAACTTTATTATTGCCTCCAGGGCATATTTCCTTCACTATGTACTTTTGGGTGCTAATTCACCATATTGATTTTGGCTAGGAGGTGTGACATGGTGTGGCATATAGAGGTAATTTGGTGCCCTCTCTCTTTGCCTCTTGCTTCTTCCAGCACTCTGGTTTTGATTGTGCTGATGCTGCAGACATTCTAACTTTGTAAGTATGTTCTTGTAATCATACTTATGTATAGCCAAATTCTATAGGCTGGACCTTATAATTTTATAATCATTAGAACCAACCTTTGTATCTACTTTGCTTAGGAAAAAATGTGTTAAGGTGTTAGTGATGGTTGTTCTACATCTGAAGGCAACTTTATTGCCCATAATCTGCATCCTCTTTTCTTTGGAAAGAAATACTCATTTTGCTCTACTAAACTAAAAATTACACTTGAAATTATTTATTTTTATGATATATGGTCGTGCAGTTGTAATGTGATCAGAGATCAAGTTAAAATATGATGGAAAAGGGATAAGAAATACAGGTTGTATGAGCAAAAACATCTAGAACATATGGTCGTTTATTATTTATGCTTCTATTATTGTAGTGAAAGAGATCGGTTAGTAATGTTACATATAATTCACTCTCTTGAGCATGTTTCTGTTGTAATGGTTAGTTGTCACAGTGCATGTATTTGAGCCCATCATCAGGTTACTATTGTTGTCTAAATTATTTTTTAGGAAACTATTTGATCTTCTGTAGGCCATTTGTTCTCTATTGTTTTTCTTTAGAAGTTTCTCCATGGTGGTACTTTCCACCTGGAAACCGGAAAAAGAATCAAGGTCGGTGGCCCTGATTTTGTTCTAATGGGCATCCCTTCGTCGAATGAAGCTTCAACCTGTGCAAGGGCATGCTATGTATCTGTTTAATGTTTGTTAGAAGAGGCAACCGCTTGGTTGATTTTGTTTGCACATTCTGTAAAATAGACTTAGCAACAAAGCTTCGACAATTTGTTCGTTGTCATCTCCTTTTCAAACAATATATCATCTTCTGGTTCTTTAATCTGTAATTTATATTCTATGACTATCCAAACTATTCTTTGTACACCAACTCAAAAGTTTTTTTTTGACTATGTACACCAACTCAAAAGTTGTTAATCAATGAGTGTCGTGGTTCTAAGACTGACAGTAGAAAGGGGGGTAGGTATGGAGAGGCAAGATCTCAGCTATGGTGAAGGTGTATACACGAGGTTTACGAGTTCAGGCCCTTCTCGGTGGAAGTAACAGCCCTACGTCTCGGTGCCCGGAGGCGGTCGATTGGATTATATGTGTGATGTTACAGGGGGTGCGAACCCTTGTGCCAGAGGATGGGGTGGCTTATATAGAGTACGCCAGGACCCCCACCACTCTCCATTACAAGGGACTTAATGTACATAAAGTGGGGGCATTACTGGTAACGCCAGCCTTAAGTGTTGTTAATGACCTTAAAGACTACGGAGTGAACGCCTGCCCGTTGTAATGCTGAGTGACTCCTGGTCTTCGGTAGGTTGAGTGATTCTCTGGATGGTCGAGCGATAGTAGGGAGGAGGACTCCCGAGTGACATGACTGTCGAGTGGATTGCACTCGACATGTTTGACTGGGGGTCTTTTGCTGCCTCTTAGACTTCTTATCTTCTAGGGTAGTGACCTTGGGTAGGACGTATAGGTTAGGCCTATGACCCTACCCCAGGTCTGTATCATCATCAGTAGTCCCCGAATGGATTAAGGTTCGAGTGGAAAGTAGGTTGAAGTTGAACTTGTTCTGAGTTTTGCACCTTCATGAGCGTTTTCTGCAAGATGGAAAACTCACGTTGGTACTTCAGCGTCGACTCAGTCGCCTTGATTCATTTAGAGAGTTGTCGACTGAACTTGTGGCGTCGTCTGTCGAGTGTTGTATTAGAGTGCAGGATCTCGGGCGCAATTGACTGTTGTGTATCCCGGATTTCATGGGACACGAAATTTCGGGGAAGCGCGCGGGATGGGGAGCGCCGAAGCGGGCGGAGCGGATAAACAGTTATGCCTTGATCTCCGTGCCGCCTTTTTCGCCACATATGTTGCACGCGACTGTTGCGGGATTTGATAGGATTGCTTGGTCCCATGCGTCAGTCACTCGGAAGCAACCCTTTATA
The DNA here is from genome assembly GCF_018294505.1 of Triticum aestivum. Lineage (NCBI taxonomy): Eukaryota > Viridiplantae > Streptophyta > Magnoliopsida > Poales > Poaceae > Triticum > Triticum aestivum. Next base: position 454,352,507 of record NC_057801.1, read on the forward strand.
AGGCAACGCGGCCGAGGCGTGTGCACTGTGCATGCCTGTTTCTCCTCCTTCTTCCTCCGCTTCTCCACTGCGCCTAGCTCTTCTGCTCTCGACGCTACCGCTCCACCGCCATGGTGAAGGACAAGACGGCGGCGCTAGAGTGTGCAAAGAAGGCGACGGGGGCGGCTAAAGGCAAGAAGCAAAACCGCGGGTCGTCATCGCGAGCGGGGCTGCCATCGGGCTGGATCTAGGGTGATTGGATCCGGTCTTTGCTTCGGCAAGAAGATCTGGACGAGCTGGTGGAGTCCGGACTGATCGCCAAGGGAGCGGCAAGGCTGTCGGAAGGGGAGATGGAGCCGCAGCCTCGACCGGGTGAGTGTGTACTGCTCGCCACCCACGTCGACCGGGGTTTTTCGCTCCCCCCGCACCCTTTTTTCCGGGGATTCCTGAATTTCTTCTGTGCTCAACTCCACCATTTTTCTCCCAACACCATCACGTATCTGGCCGCGTTCATGTCGATGTGTGAAAACTTCTTAGGGTGTCGACCGCATTGGGGTCTTTTCAAACATATCTTCACCATCCGATCCCAGTCGGTCAAAAAAGCAAAGTCGAGTGACTCGAAGACCCATGTCATCCAGATGTGTGGGGCTTTAGGTATTCAGAAAAGGCATAGGAGTTCTTTCCCTACCATGACTCTCCCTGAATTGGTTAGGGGCTGGCAGTCGACCTGGTTCTACTGCCAGGACGTCACAGCTCCAGGTCAGTCGAGTGGCCTTCCCCATTTCACATTCGACCGTGTCCAGACTCCTTCTCCACTCAAGGTGACTGCTGCTGAGAACGTGGAGACGAAGATGTTGGTGGAGAAAGTGGTCCAACTTATCAATGAGGGTGTCACCGGCCTGGATCTGCTGGAAGTGTTCCTCAGTCGACGCATCCAGCCCCTTCAGGCTCATGACCATCGTATGTGGTTGTACTCCGGACCTGAAGACACCGCTCGGGTCCATCCAGAGGAAGTGCCGTCCAAAACCATGGCTATGTGGTTGAAGGGTATCACAAGCAATCAGGACAACCCCAGAGGATCCAGGCGAGTCATTCCATTCAGAGACGACAATCCACCCGACAAGGTATGCTCTTTATTCTGACTACCTGGCATATATATAAGTTCCGACTGTACTTGATGTCGACTAACTCTTACTCGACTTTTGGTCTTGTAGGTTTTCACTGAGATGTATTCGATGCCCAACGGCGAACAAGCTCTGGAGCAGGACCAGGAGGGAGAGGCCAGTGCAGAGGAAAGTGGCGACTAGGAGTCCTCGGATGGAGAGGAGGAGGAGGAGAGCGAGGAGTCAGACGAGGAGGAAGAAGTTGACTCGCCGCCGCGCTCCGAGCATCGATCCGAGCAGCAACATGACCCGACGGGCGGGCGCGGGAAGAACGTGGCTCCGAATACCCACGCTCAGAAGCGCACTCGGACGTCGACTCTGGAGCCGACGGAGAAGATCGCCAAGCAGCCCAAGGTTGCTCCTCCCAAGACTCGGGAGACTTTGCCGCGGATCAAGATGGACGTCCCTGTGGCTTCGGGGTGAGTATCACACTTGTGTTTATGCAGGCCGACTGAAATTTCTATTCTGACCAATTGGATCATGTATCTTTCTAGCCCCACCTCTGCTGCTACTGACATGGATATCGATAAGGCACCAGGAGATGAGGAGTCCACCTCTCGTGCTGGTAAGTCCGTTCGACCAGGTTTCATTTAGTCGAGTGAGTCGTCAATCGGCTGAATATCTGATAGTTCTCCCTTTCTGTAGTTCCACAAGAAATCGTTGTGCTCCCTCATGATGAAGAAGAAGAAGCGCCTCTATAGGAGAGTAGGAAGAAGAGTGGAAGCTCAAGCAGGAGGAGGCTTGAAGTTCAAGTCCCTCAGTCAACGCCGGCACTTGAGGCGGTGGTCGAACGTTCCGGAGAACCGGTTCGGACCAACGTCACATTCGCCAACCCGTTGATGACTGATCGTCCATCGGGATCGGCTGCTCCGACTCCTACCGCTCCAGTGCAACTCCATGCATCTGACCCAGTAACCGCTTCGACCGCCTTGCAGCCATCACTCTTAGCTGCATATCAGACCCCAGACGACTCTCCGGGTGCTGCCAGGGAGGCTCTTCGCCAGGTGAACCTTGTCATGGAGCAGGTGAAGGTGATGCACGAGGCTAGTCAGGTGGCTTACAATGCCAGCACTACCCTTCAGACCAATGTTCAGGTCAGCAAAACTCCGACTGAACCTTTGAATGTTGTTTTATATCCGATCACCCACTGGGGTGTTCCTTTGTTTGGAGTTTAGGAAATCTTCCACTCCACTCGACTCGAGCTTAGCCTCAGGAAACTGTCTGGATCAGTGGGGGCACGCCGAGTGCACCCATTGGGTGTAGTCCCCAAGACCACGATCGACTGCTGGCAATCGACTGAGGTCTTAGAGTGTACTCTCTCTCTCTCTCTTTGGACTCACGCTAGGCAAACCCTGCTGAGTATTGATCTGAACCAGTGGGGGCACTCTAGGTGCATCCACTGGGTGTAGTCCCCGAGACTAGTGTTGAATATTTGATTCGGCAGTAGTCTTAGAGTAACTTTTCCCTGTCACTGTCTCTTATTTCTGTCGACTGACATATCTCTCTTGCTGACTGCAGAGGTCTTGTGATCTTGGAGCTTGACTTTCCGAGTTAAAGAAGAAGCATATCAGCGTTGAACTTGACCTTGAACTCGCAAAGAAGAATCTCAAGACTGCTCAACAAGAGATGACCATCATGGGAGGTAACCATTCGACTATCTTGTCTGCTTAGTAGCTCGCACTTTCCACTGCTTTCTCTTTCAGTCTCTTTGAACCGAGTGACTTCACACAAGCAGATGTGCGTAGTGAAAACCGCCAACTTCAGGCTCGTCTGAAGAGTGTTGTTTCTTTAGAGAGAATGAAGGAGGCTTTGGAGAAGAAGGACTTGGACCTTGCTGCTGCTCAGAAGGAAGCACGTGAGAAGATGACACTTGCGGACCAGAAGTTGGCTTCAGCCGGCAAATTGGAGGAGAGAGCGCGAAGTTGAAGATCGCCATCTCGGACGCTAATCGAGAAGTCGAGCAACTAAAGAAGGACAAGGAGAACCTGACCGCTGAATTTGGAGGCCTCAGAGCCAAGACAGGCAAGTTAGAGTCCTATCTGGGATCACTTGCCGCGAAACTAGTTCTGAAGCTTGAAGGTATGGTCACTCGACTGATTAATTGCGTCGATTGAAGCATGTTGCAATATTGTTGACTCATTGTTTTTCATGATGGAACAGAACTTTGCCAGGAGTTTGAAGTTGAAACCGGGCGGGTCGAGACAGGTCTCGACCCCATCAATTGTCCCATGAAAGATGAAGTTGTGATGAACTTGCTTCAATTGGAATCACGCTTGGACGGCGCTGTTGACTATCTAGCTCGACTGAAGGCTATGATGACACGAGTGGACGCCGAACTCTGGCCTCAGGCGGAACTTTCTCAAGACCTCGAGTTGTTGATGGCTCGACTCAATCAGATTCCTGGCCGAGTGCAAGAGTGGAAGAAGTCTTCTGCTCGCTGTGGTGCTAATGTCGCCTTGTCATTGCTTCGAGTGCACTGCAAGGAGGCTAAAGAAGACAAGCTGGCGGCCCTCAAGGTAGCGAATACTAAGAAGCACTCCTTCTAGACCTTCATGGACACCTTCCTTGAGGTAGCCACTTGTATTGCCGACAGCATCGACCTTGACAGCTTCTGCGATCCAGCCAGCCCTTCTCCCGCCGAGTGATTGAAAAAACATTATGCTTCACCCTCATTTGCCTCGGAATGCCGAGTGATTTTGTAATCATTAAAACTCCTTCGGGCCTGACGCCCGAGTACTTTAATCTGCGGTTAGGAACCTTTGGATTTATCTTTGAATATGTTGCGTTTATATTCGAGTGAAACTCATTCTTCTCTCGGATTGGTTTCTGTTCGTTTGATGCAGCTTCTGAAGAAGAATCAGCAGTCGACCAGTTGGACGAGGCTTGAGCAGCATCGATCAGCTCATCAGCAAGGCACTCAGCAATGGTCTTGATGTTCTTGTCAGCAGTTTGCCTTGGCACCAGCTGTTGGATGGGCCTTTGACAGTGCGCACAATCTCGTCCTTCTTCTTGATGGTGCAGCCCCGGGGGGTCGTGGTCGACCTGCACCACTCGGCGGGACTGGTCAGCTTATCAACAAGGCACTTAGCTATGGCCTTGACGTTCCTGAAAGTGGCTCGCCTTGGCGACACACCCAATCTCGTCCTTCTTCTTGATGGTGCAACTCTGAAGTGGGGGTCGTGGTCGACCTGCACTTTGCTGTCCTTGTGGATTAAGACGGAGCGTATGGCTAAGTCCCCGAGTAAGAAGATCAGTTTTCACTCGGGATGATTTTTCAAACTTAGGCGAGTACTGGACTGCAGCTAAGCCTCCGAGTGGGAGTATTGCTCACCACTCGGTAGGATTTTCAAACTTAGGCGAGTACCGGACTGCAGCTAAGCCTCCAAGTGGGAGGATTTCTCACCACTCGGTAGGATTTTCAAACTTAGGCGAGTACTGGACTGCATCTAAGCTCCCGAGTGGGAGGATTGCTCACCACTCGGTAGGATTTTTCAAACTTAGGCGAGTACTAGACTACAGCTAAGCCCCCGAGTGGGAGGATTGCTCACCACTTGGTAGGATTTTTCAAACTTAGGCGAGTACTAGACTGCAGCTAAGCCCCCGAGTGGGAGGATTTCTCACCACTCGGTAGGATTTTTCAAACTTAGGCGAGTACTGGACTGCAGCTAAGCCCCTGAGTGGGAGGATTGCTCACCACTCGGTAGGATTTTTCAAACTTAGGCGAGTACTGGACTGCAGCTAAGCCCCCTAGCGGGAGGATTGCTCACAATTCGGTAGGATTTTTCAAACTTAGGCGAGTACTGGACTGCAGCTAAGCCTCTAAGTGGGAAGATTGCTCTCACAATCTCGTCCTTCTTGATGGTGCAGCCCTAGGGGGGATCGTGGCTGACCCGTACCGTTTGATAGGACCTTTTAAACTTAGGCGAGTACTGGACTGCATCTAAGCCCCCGAGTGGGAGGATTGCTCACCACTCGATAGGATTTTTTATCACTTAGGCGAGTACTAGACTATAGCTAAGCCCCGAGTGCGAGGCAGACTCACCACTCGGTAGGATTTTTTGTCACTTAGGCGAGTACTGGACTGCAGCTAAGCCCCCGAGTGCGAGGCAGACTCACCACTCGGTGGGATTTTTTGTCACTTAGGCGAGTACTGGATTGCAGCTAAGCCCCCGAGTGCGAGGCAGACTCACCACTCGGTAGGATTTTTTATCACTTAGGGGAAACAGATTCGCAGCTAAACCTCCGAGTGAGAGGCAGACTCACCACTCGGTAGGATTTTCTCTTCAACTTAGGCGAAACAGATTCGCAGCTAAGGCACCCACTGGGGGATTTTAGAACATGTAAAAGAAAATGAACAACAATCATTCGAAAGACTATAAAATCATGTCTTTTGATAATCAAACTAAAAGGTACTTCTTATTACATCTCAACAGTCTAAATACTTTTAAGAGTAAAAAGGGCGGAGCAGTTCCGCATTCCAAGTGTGTGGCTCATCTTTATTGTGCTCGACGTTGAAAAGACGATACGCTCCGTTGTGGAGCACTTTTGTGACGATGAAAGGGCCTTCCCAAGCAGGAGCGAGCTTGTGTGGTTTCTGCTGGTCCACTCGAAGAACCAGGTCTCCTTCCTGAAATGCCCGACCCCTTACGTTTCTGGCATGGAATCGATGCAGGTCTTGCTGATAAATGGTCGACCGGATCAAGGCCATCTCTCTTTCCTCTTCCAGGAGATCGACTGCATCTTGCCGAGCCTGCTCTGCTTCCTCTTCTAAGAAGAGTTCGACTCAGGGCGCATTGTGGAGCAAATCACTCGGGAGTATGGCTTTGGCTCTGTAGACGAAGAAGAATGGAGTCCGTCTAGTCGATCAATTAGGAGTTGTCCTCAATCCCCAAAGTACTGATGGGAGTTCATCGACCCAAAGCCCCTGTTGCATGCTTGAGGTCACACATCAACCGGGGTTTCAGTCCTTTGAGAATCAATCCATTTGCTCGCTCAGCCTGCCCATTCGACTGAGGATGAGCGACCGAAGCATAGTCGACCCTCGTGCCTTGGGAAGCACAAAAGGCTCTGAATTCATCAGAGTCGAAGTTTGATCCGTTATCCATGATGATGTTGTGTGGAACACCATATCTGAATATCTAAATATCAATTCCCTGATGAAACTCATAGCTGCACTGACTTCAAGGTTTTTAATGGGTTTGGCTTTGATCCATTTGGTAAACTTGTCGACTGCCACCAGCACATGGTAAATCCACTCCTGCCAGTCCTCAGAGGTCCAACCATGTCTAATCCCTAGACAGCAAAAGGCTAGATGAGTGGAATAGTCTTCACAGCTGACGCAGGTTTATGAGACATGTTGGAGTAAAACTGACAGCCTTCACACTTGTCCACTATTTCTTTTGCCATCTCATTGGCACGTGGCCAGTAAAGTCCGGCTCGGTATGCTTTGGCCACGATGGTCCGAGAGGATGCATGGTGACCACAGGTCCCCGAGTGAATATCATTGAGGATCATTTGGCCTTCTTCTGGCGTGATGCACTTCTGGCAAACCCCAGTTACACTTTCTCTGAACAGCTGACCTTTTATCACGGTAAAGGCTTTAGATCGTCAGACGATCTATTGAGCCTCCTCTTCGTCCTCTGGAAGTTCTTTCCTAAGAATGTACGCAATGTACGGCACCGTCCAGTCGGGAGTGATGACCACAACCTCCATAACTAAGTCGACCACGGCTGGGATTTCGACTTCAGTCAGATCTGTGGCGCTCTTGGGCTGTGGTGACTCTTCAGTGAAAGGATCTTCCTGAACTGAAGGTGAATGAACATGTTCCAAAAACACATTGCGGGGAATGGCCCCTCTCTTTGAACCTATCTTTACCAACTCATCTGCAGCTTGATTTTTTAGTCGGGGTATATGGTGAAGCTCCAATCCTTCAAACTTCTTTTCCAGCTTTCTTACTGCATTGCAATAACCAGTCATGGCTGGGCTCCTGACATCCCATTCCTTCATCACTTGATTGACCACCAAATCTGAGTCGCCGTAGACCATAAGGCGACGGACGCCGAGTGAAATGGCCATACACAACCCGTATAAAAGTGCTTCATATTCGGCTTCATTATTGGAGGAATCAAAATGAATCTGGAGATCATAGCTAAGCTTGTCTCCACGGGGGGATACCAATACCACCCCAGCACCTGAACCATTCAGCATCTTGGAGCCATCAAAGAACATAGTCCAATGCTCTGAGTGAACTTGAGTCGATAATTGCTGCTCAATCCACTCGGCAAGGAAATCTGCGATTGCTTGGGACTTGATAGCTTTCTTTGCCTCAAACTTGATATCCAATGGAAGGATTTCAATCGCCCATTTTGCCACTCGACCAGTTGCATCTCTGTTATTCAAAATTTCAGATAGTGGCGCGTCGCTGACGACTGTAATGGAGTGATCAGAGAAATAATCTGCAACCTTCTTCATGGTCATGTATATTCCATAGACAAGCTTCTGATAATGTGGATATCGTTGCTTGGATGGAGTCAAAACTTCAGAGAGATAATAAAATGGGCGATGAACCTTGTAAGCTTTTCCTTCCTCTACTCACTCGACCGTGAGTACTGTACAGACAACTTGTCCAGTGGCTGCAATGTAAAGCAGTAAAGGCACTGCGGGCTCGGCCTTACACTTTTGTTTCCGATTGGAATTACCTCCACCGGTCTCTTGGCCGACTGACTTACTCTTTCCGCTACGGAGTCGATCCTCTTCTTCTTCGTTAGCATACCGGGTGGCTATTTCCATCATCCGAGTCAGAGTCATATCACTAGTCCGACCGAACTTCAGGACCAACTCTCGGTATTTGACGCCTTCCTTGAAGGCACACACTGCTTGATGCTCTGATACATTTTCCATGGTGTGATGCAAAGTGGTCCACCTCTGAATGAAATCTCTCAAACTCTCACTCGGCTTCTGCACACAATGCTGCAACTCGGTCAATCCTGCTGGTCATTTGCAAGTGCCCTCAAAAGTTCTGACGAACACTCGAGCCAGCTCTTCCCAACTGTATATATTGCCCAGAGCTAACTGAGTCAACCACGCTCGGGCCGACCCTTCCAACATCAGAGGAAGATGTTTCATTTCTACTTCATCATTTCCCCCGCCGATCTGTACAGCCACTCGGTAATCCTCAAGCCAAGTTTCAGGCTTGGATTCTCTAGTGAACTTACTAACTCCGGTCGCCAACCTGAAGTTAGGAGGAATCACTGCCGCCCTGATGGCTCTGCTGAGACACTTTGGACCAGAAACATGCACTCTGCTGCCACTTGGGCGATCTCTGCCAGGGTCTTCTCTATGCGCTCTATTCTGGTCGACTAGGCCTTGAACGAGGATGGATCTCGCATCGAAGCCTGGCTCTCTTGGGTCGACTGGTGCCCTGCGCTCGCCACTGTGACGGCATCTGTCATCGTTCTGCCGAGGCACATATGACGCACTCCTCGGAGGAGGCGTGGGCACTCGACGACGATTGTCGCGGTTGAGCCGATGATCATATTGTCCATGGCCCTTACGCCGCAGGGGCGATCTTGTGCTGTGGGCCGACTGAATTGTATCTGCTACTACGGATCTGCTGTGAATCCTATTCTGCGATTGGGACACTGCTGTGTTCTGCTCTCCTGCTGCCCAGAGCAAGGCCCGGATCTGCATCAACCCTCTCCCAGCCTCCTACTGGGAAGGTTGGATCGACTCTGCTATTCGGGCCGCAGCTATGAGCTTCTGAATCGGAGTATGGTATACCTTAGGCGGAGGTGGGAAAAGTTGTCGTCGACTAGAATCAGGGACCCGCTCTTGAGCACGCTCGTCGAGAGCGCGCTGAAGGTTCTCCAGTCGAGTGTGCTTAGCCAAATTAGCCAGGCGCACCTCTTCCAAGGCCCGAGCCTTGGGGGTTTCTCCAACGATGGGCGTGTGGAGTGCATCCATGTTGTGGCGACGAAGTTCTTCCCTCTGCTGTGAAGAAAGGAGTTTGGGATGGTATTCTTCATGGACACGCGACGGATCGCCGCCATCATCTTCACCATCTTCACGACGGAAGCCAGGCGGACCACGCGGTCCATCGACCATCAAGACTTCAGCCGCAGGGTTGCTGCTATCGCACTCAGATGCGGTCGCTGATACGTCTCCAACGTATCTATAATTTTTGATTGCTCCATGCTACTTTATCTATTGTTTTGGACTATAATGGGCTTTATTTTCCACTTTTATATTATTTTTGGGACTAACCTATTAACCGGAGGCCCAGCCCAGAATTGCTGTTTTTTGCCTATTTCAGTATTTCGAAGAAACAGAATATCAAAGGGAGTCCAAACGGAATGAAACCTTCGGGAACGTGATCTTCTCACCGAACGTGATCCAGGAGACTCGGACCCTACTCCAAGAAGCACCAGAGGCGGTCACGAGGGTGGAGGGCGCCCCCCCTTGGGGCGCCTCCCTACCTCGTGGGCCCCCTGACGCTCCACCGACGTACTCCTTCCTCCTATATATACCTACGTACCCCCAATAGACCAGAGATGGAGCCAAAAACCTAATTCCACCGCCGCAACCTTCTGTATCCACGAGATCCCATCTTGGGGCCTGTTCCGGAGCTCCGCCGGAGGGGGCATCCACCACGGAGGGCTTCTACATCAACACCATAGCCCCTCCGATGAAGTGTGAGTAGTTTACTTTAGACCTTCGGGTCCATAGCTAGTAGCTAGATGGCTTCTTCTCTCTTTTTGGATCTCAATACAATGTTCTCCCCCTCTCTCGTGGAGATCTATTCGATGTAATCTTCTTTTTGCGGTGTGTTTGTTGAGATCGATGAATTGTGGGTTTATGATCCAGCTTATCTATGAATAATATTTGAATCTTCTCTGAATTCTTTTATGTATGATTGAGTTATCTTTGCAAGTCTCTTCGAATTATCCGTTTGGTTTGGCCAACTAGATTGGTAGTTCTTGCAATGGGAGAAGTGCTTAGCTTTGGGTTCAATCTTGCGGTGACCTTTCCCAGTAACAGAAGGGGTAGCAAGGCACGTTTTGTATTGTTGCCATCGAGGATAACAAGATGGGGTATTTATCATATTGCATGAATTTATTCCTCTACATCATGTCATCTTGCTTAAAGCATTACTCTGTTTTTAACTTAATACTCTAGATGCATGTTGGATAGCAGTCGATGAGTGGAGTAATAGTAGTAGATGCAGAATTGTTTTGATCTACTTGTCACGGACGTGATGCCTATATACATGATCATACCTAGATAACCTCATAACTATGCTCAATTCTGTCAATTGCTCAACAGTAATTTGTTCACCCACCATAGAATATCTATGCTCTTGAGAGAAGCCGCTAGTGAAACCTATGGCCCCCGGGTCTATTCTCATCATATCAATCTCCATCACTTTATTTACTTGCTTTGCTTTTACTTTTTACTTTGCATCTTTATACCAAAAATACCAAAAATATTATCTCTATCAGATCTCACTCTTGTAAGTGACCGTGAAGGGATTGACAACCCCTAATCGCGTTGGTTGCGAGTAGCTATCGTTTTGTGCATGTACGAGGGACTTGCGCGTGACCTCCTACTGGATTGATACCTTGGTTCTCAAAAACGGAGGGAAATACTTACGCTACTGTGCTGCATCATCCTCTCCTCTTCGGGGAAAACCAATGCAAGCTCGAGACGTAGCAAGAAGGATTTCTGGCGCCGTTGCCGGGGAGGCTTACGCAAAAGTCAACATACCAAGTACCCATCACAATCCCTATCTCTCGCATTACATTATTTTCCATTTGCCTCTCGTTTTCCTCTCCCCCACTTCACCCTTGCCGTTTTATTCGCCCTCTCTTTCCCAATCTCCTCCTCTCTTTCCGTTGCCTTTTTCCTCGTTCGTTTGTTTGCTCGTGTGTTAGTTTGCTTGTTTGTCGCGATGGCTCAAGATGCTACCAAATTGTGTGACTTCACCAATACCAATAATCATGATTTCCTTAGCACTCCGATTGCTCCTCTTGCCAATACTGAATCTTGTGAAATCAATACTGCTTTGTTGAATCTTGTTATGAAAGATCAATTCGCCGGCCTTCCTTGTGAATATGCCGCTACTCATCTGAATAGCTTCATTGATTTATGTGATATGCAAAAGAAAAAAGATGTCGATAATGATGTCGTTAAATTGAAGCTATTTCCTTTTTCGCTTAGAGATCGTGCTAAAGCGTGGTTTTCATCTTTGCCTAAAAATAGTATTGATTCTTGGAACAAGTGCAAAGATGCTTTTATCTCTAAGTATTTTCCTCCCGCTAAGATTATCTCTCTTAGAACGATATTATGAATTTCAAGCAACTTGATCATGAACATGTTGCACAAGCTTGGGAGAGAATGAAATTAATGCTACGTAATTGTCCTACTCATGGTTTGAACTTGTGGATGATTATACAAAAATTTTATGCTGGATTGAATTTTGCTTCTAGAAATCTTTTAGATTCGGCCGCGGGAGGCACTTTTATGGAAATCACTTTAGGAGATGCTACTAAACTCCTAGATAATATTATGGTTAATTATTCTCAATGGCATACTGAAAGATCTACTAATAAAAAGGTGCATGCTATAGAAGAAATCAATGTTTTGAGTGAAAAGATGGATGAACTTAGGAATTTATTTGCTAAGAGTGTTTCTTCTGATCCCAATAATATGCCTTTACCTACTTTGCTTGAGAATAATAATGAATCTATGGATGTGAATTTTATCGGTAGGAATAGTTTTGGTAACAACGCGTATAGAGGGAATTTTAATCCTAGGCCTTATCCTAGTAATCCTTCTAATAATTATGGAAATTCCTACAACAACTCTTATGGAAATTTTAATAACATGCCCTCTTAATTTGAGAGTAGAGTTAAAGAGTTTATGAATTCACAAAATAATTTCAATGCTTTGCTTGAAGAGAAATTGCTTAAAGTTGATGATTTGGCTAGGAACGTTGATAGAATTTCTCTCGAGATTGATTCTTTAAAGTTTAGATCTATTCCTCCTAAGCATGATATCAATGAGTCTCTCAAAGCCATGATAATTTCCATTGATGAGTGCAAAGAAAGAACCGCTAGGATGCGTGCTTCCAAAGATGCCTTTATTAAAGTGTGTTCTTCTAATTCTTATGAAAATCAAGATGAAGATTTGAAAGTTATTGATGTGTCCCCTATTAAATCTTTGATTTGCAATATGAATCTTGATGAAATTGAATATGATCTTCCTTTACCTAGAAGGTGTTCTAAGAATTCTGAGTTTTTAGATCTTGATGATGAAATTGATAAAAGTGGGATTGAAAGAAATAAAAATCGAGATGTTGCTAAACCCACTATTTTGGATCTCAAGGAGTTTAATTATGAAAATTGCTCTTTAATTGATTGTATTTCCTTGTTGCAATCCGTGCTAAATTCTCCTCATGCTTATAGTCAAAATAAGGCCTTTACCGAACACATTGTTGATGCCTTGATGCAATCTTATGAAGAAAAGCTTGAGTTGAAAGTTTCTATCCCTAGGAAACTCCATGATGAGTGGGAACCTACTATCAAAATTAAAATTAAAAATTATGAGTTTCATGCTTTGTGTGATTTGGGTGCTAGTGTCTCTACTATTCCCAAAACTTTGTGCGATTTGCTAGATTTCCGTGACTTTGATGATTGCTCTCTAAACTTGCATCTTGCGGATTCCACTATTAAAAAACCTATGGGAAGAATTAATGATGTGCTTATTGTTGCAAATAGGAACTATGTGCCCGTAGATTTTATCGTTCTTGATATAGATTGCAATCCTTCATGTCCTATTATTCTTGGTAGACCTTTCCTTAGAACGATTGGTGCAATTATTGATATGAAGGAAGGGAATATTAGATTCCAATTTCCCTTAAAGAAGGGTATGGAACACTTCCCTAGAAAGAAAATAAAATTACCATATGAATCTATCATGAGAGCCACTTATGAATTGCCTACCAAAGATGGCAATACCTAGATCTATCCTTGCTTTTATGCCTAGCTAGGGGCGTTAAACGATAGTGCTTGTTGGGAGGCAACCCAATTTTATTTTTAGTTTTTTGTTTTTGCTTCTGTTTAGGAATAAATAATACATCTACCTTCTGTCTGGATGTGGTTTTATGTTTTAATTAGTGTTTGTGCCAAGTAGGACCTATAGGATAACCTACGATGATAGGTGATTTGATTCTGCTAAAAAACAGAAACTTTGTGCGCACGAATTTAGTTATGATAAATCACAGGAACGTGCTTTTGTGTTGATTCTTTTTGCTGCTGATAAATAAACAAATTTTCCAGGACTTCCTATTTTGGTAGAACTTTTAGAGTTCCAAAATTTTGCGTTAGTTACATATTACTACAGACTGTTCTGTTTTTGACAGATTCTGTTTTGCGTGTGTTTTTTGCTTATTTTGATGAATCTATGGATAGTAAAATAGTTTATAATCCATAGAGAAGTTGGAATACAGTAGGTTTAACACCAATATAAATAAAGAATGATTTAATTATAGTACCTTAAAGTAGTCTTTTGTTTTCTTTCTCTAACGGAGCTCACGAGATTTCTATTGAGTTTTGTGTTGTGAAGTTTTCAAGTTTGGGTGAATTGTTTTGATGGATTATGGAACAAGGAGTGGCAAGAGCCTAAGCTTGGGGATTCCCATGGCACCCCCAAGATAATCCAAGGACACCAAAAAGTCAAAGCTTGGGGATGCCCCGGAAGGCATCCCCTCTTTCGTCCACTTCCATCGGTAATTTATTAGGAGCTATATTTTTTTCACCAACATGATATGTGTTTTGCATGGAGCGTCTTGTATTATTTGCGTCTTTGCTTGTTAGTTTACCACAATCATCTTTGCTGTACACACCTTTTGAGAGAGCCATACATGAATTGAAATTTGTTAGAATACTCTATGTGCTTCACTTATATCTTTTGAGCTTGATAGTTTGCTCATAGTGCTTCACTTATATCTTTTGAGCGTGATAATTTTTGCTCTAGTGCTTCACTTAGATCTTTTAGAGCATGGTGGTGGATTTGTTTTAAAGAAACTTGATCTCTCATGCTTCACTTAGATTATTTTGAGAGTCGTTAATAGCATGGTAATTTGCTTAATGTTAATATACTTGGTATTCAAGATATGTGAAACTTTCTTTTGAGTGCGTTGAATACTAAGATAAGTTTGATGCTTGATAATTGTTTTGAGATATGAAGGTGATAACATTAGAGTCATGCTAGTTGAGTAGTTGTGAATTTAAAGAATACTTGTGTTGAAGTTTGTGATTCCCGTAGCATGCACGTATGGTGAACCGTTATGTGATGAACTCGGAGCATGATTTATTTATTGATTGTCTTCCTTATGAGTGGCGGTCGGGGACGAGCGATGGTCTTTTCCTACCAATCTATCCCCCTAGGAGCATGCGCGTAATACTTTGCTTTGATAACTTCTAGATTTTTGCAATAAGTATATGAGTTCTTTATGACTAATGTTGAGTCCATGGATTATACGCACTTTTTCCCATCCTTCCACCATTGCTAGCCTCTCTAATACCGCGCACTTTTCGCCGGTATCATACACCCACCATAAACCTTCCTCAAAACAGCCACCATACCTACCTATCATGGCATTTCCATAGCCATTCCGAGATATATTGCCATGCAACTTTCCACCGTTCCGTTTATTATGACACGCTCCATCATTGTCATATTGCTAGCATGATCATGTAGTTGACATCGTATTTGTGGCAAAAGCCACCTTTCATAATTCTTTCATACATGTCACTCATGTTTCATTGCATATCCCGGTACACCGCCGGAGGCATTCATATAGAGTCATATTTTGTTCTAAGTATCGAGTTGTAATTGTTGAGTTGTAAGAAAAATAAAAGTGTGATGATCATCATTATTAGAGCATTGTCCCAAGTGAGGAAAGGATGATGGAGTCTATGATTCCCCCACAAGTCGGGATGAGACTCCGGACGAAAAAAAAGAGGCCATAAAAAAAGAGAAAAGGCCCAAATAAAAAAAATGAGAGAAAAAGAGAGAAGGGACAATGCTACTATCCTTTTACCACACTTGTGCTTCAAAGTAGCACCATGATGTTCATGATAGAGAGTCTCTCATTTCGTCACTTTCATATACTAGTGGGAATTTTTCATTATAGAACTTGGCTTGTATATTCCAATGATGGGCTTCCTCAAAATGCCCTAGGTCTTCGTGAGCAAGCGAGTTGGATGCACACCCACTTAGTTTCTTTTGTTGAGTTTTCATATACTTATAGCTCTAGTGCATCCGTTGCATGGCAATCCCTACTCACTCACATTGATATCTATTGATGGGCATATCCATAGCCCGTTGATACGCCTAGTTGATGTGAGACTATCTTCCCTCTTTTTGTCTTCTCCACAACCACCATTCTATTCCACATATAGTGCTATATCCATGGCTCATGCTCATGTATTGCGTGAAAATTAAAAAAGTTTGAAAATATTAAAGTATGAAACAAGTGCTTGGCTTGTCATCGGGGTTGTGCATGATTTAAATACTCTGTGTGGGGAAGATGGAGCATAGCCAGACTATACGATTTTGTAGGGATAATTTTCTTTGGCCATGTTATTTTGAGAAGACATAATTGCTTTGTTAGTATGCTTGAAGTATTATTATTTTTATGTCAATATGAAATTTTGTCTTGAATCTTTCGGATCTGAATATTCATACCATGATTAAGAAGATTTACATTGAAATTATGCCAAAGTATCACTCCACATCAAAAATTCTCTTTTTATCATTTACCTACTCAAGGACGAGTAGGAATTAAGCTTGGGGATGCCTGATACGTCTCCAACGTATCTATAATTTTTGATTGCTCCATGCTACTTTATCTACTGTTTTGGACTATAATGGGCTTTATTTTCCACTTTTTATATTATTTTTGGGACTAACCTATTAACCGGAGGCCCGGCCCAGAATTGCTGTTTTTTGCCTATTTCAGTATTTCGAAGAAACAAAATATCAAACGGAGTCCAAATGGAATGAAACCTTTGGGAACGTGATCTTCTCACCGAACGTGATCCAGGAGACTTGGACCCTACTCCAAGAAGCACCAGAGGCGGTCACGAGGGTGGAGGGCGCCCCCCCTGGGCGAGCCCCCTACCTCGTGGGCCCCCTGACGCTCCACCGACGTACTCCTTCCTCCTATATATACCTACGTACCCCCAATAGACCAGAGACGGAGACAAAAACCTAATTCCACCGCCGCAACCTTATGTATCCACGAGATCCCATCTTGGGGCCTGTTCCGGAGCTCCGCCAGAGGGGGCATCCACCACGGAGGGCTTCTACATCAACACCGTAGCCCCTCCAATGAAGTGTGAGTAGTTTACTTTAGACCTTCGGGTCCATAGCTAGTAGCTAGATGGCTTCTTCTCTCTTTTTGGATCTCAATACAATGTTCTCCCCCTCTCTCATGGAGATCTATTCGATGTAATCTTCTTTTTGCGGTGTGTTTGTTGAGACCGATGAATTGTGGGTTTATGATCCAACTTATCTATGGAAAATATTTGAATCTTCTCTGAATTCTTTTATGTATGATTGAGTTATCTTTGCAAGTCTCTTTGAATTATCCGTTTGGTTTGGCCAACTAGATTGGTAGTTCTTGCAATGGGAGAAGTGCTTAGCTTTGGATTCAACGTTGCGGTGACCTTTCCCGGTGACAGAAGGGGCAGCAAGGCACGTATTGTATTGTTGCCATCGAGTATAACAAGATGGGGTATTTATCATATTGCATGAATTTATTCCTCTACATCATGTCATCTTGCTTAAAGCGTTATTCTGTTTTTAACTTAATACTCTAGATGCATGCTGGATAGCGGTCGATGAGTGGAGTAATAGTAGTAGATGCAGAATCGTTTCGATCTACTTGTCACGGACGTGATGCCTATATACATGATCATACCTAGATAACCTCATAACTATGCTCAATTCTGTCAATTGCTCAACAGTAATTTGTTCACCCATCGTAGAATATCTATGCTCTTGAGAGAAGCCACTAGTGAAACCTATGGCCCCCGGGTCTATTCTCATCATATCAATCTCCATCACTTTATTTACTTGCTTTGATTTTACTTTTTACTTTGCATCTTCATACCAAAAATACCAAAAATATTATCTCTATTAGATCTCACTCTCGTAAGTGACCGTGAAGGGATTGACAACCCCTAATCGCGTTGGTTGCGAGTAGCTATCGTTTTGTGCAGGTACGAGGGACTTGCGCGTGACCTCCTACTGGATTGATACCTTGGTTCTCAAAAACTGAGGGAAATACTTAAGCTACTGTGCTGCATCATCCTCTCCTCTTCGGGGAAAACCAACGCAAGCTCAAGACGTAGCAGTCGCTGCGGAGCCAGTCGACAGATCGAACAGGCCGTGGAGAGTTTCATCGGGCTCGATTGCCGCGACTTGATGGGTGGCCGAACGCCGAGCCACCACGTGTTTCACCCACCGCTGAAGCCGCGATCGACCGGATTGCTTGCGGCGGCAAACAGCAGGGATGGAAGACAGCATCGGAGCCGACAGATACTGAGTCGACGGCTGCCAGAGAAGGACGCCGTGAACGCACGCGCGAAAGTGCGTCACCCCTCAGACGGGGAGCGCCTCAATGTCAAGGGGAGTTTCTTGAAGGCACGCGGAGTCGTCGGCGACGAAAACGAGTGCGCCGAGACGGATCTCGCGGCCCTCAGCCAATCCGCCCCCGGAAACCATGATGATGATGATCGGAAAAACTTACAACTTCACCAACAAGTCGCTAAGACACCTGCCCCACGGTGGGCGCCAACTGTCATGGTTCTAAGACTGACAGTAGAAAGGGGGGTAGGTATGGAGAGGCAAGATCTCAGCTATGGTGAAGGTGTACACAGGAGGTTTACGAGTTCAGGCCCTTCTCGGTGGAAGTAACAACCCTACGTCTCGGTGCCCAGAGGCGGTCGATTGGATTATATGTGTGATGTTACAGGGGGTGCGAACCCTTGTGCCAGAGGAGGGGGTGGCTTATATAGAGTACGCCAGGACCCCCACCGCTCTCCATTACAAGGGACTTAATGTACATAAAGTGGGGGCGTTACTGGTAACGCCAACCTTAAGTTCTGTTAATGACCTTAAAGACTATGAAGTGAATGCCTGCCCATTGTAATGCTGAGTGACTCCTGGTCTTCGGTAGGTCGAGTGATTCTGGATGGTCGAGTGACAGTAGGGAGGAGGACTCCTGAGTGACACGACTGTCGAGTGGATTGCACTCGACATGTTCAACTCGGGGTCTTTTGCTGCCTCTTGGACTTCTTATATTCTAGGGTAGTGACCTTGGGTAGGACGTATAGGTCAGGCCCATGACCCTACCCCACGTCTGTATCCTCATCAATGAGCACATCTTTTAAGACAATCTTGAAATGCTTTGTTGGATCTATGTTTCTGTGTACTGAAGTTTAGGGATCACATACTACCTAATGACGTGCCTAGGGTATGTATGTCAGGCATAATGATGCTCTTACTGGCCCCAAGTGATTGCTAAAACCTAATTTTATCAAGAAAGAAGAACCTTTTGAAAACACACCAGATTTTAAGTGGGAATTTACGCCATTTGATGGAATGGGTCAACGGTTCAAGCCTTGTGCGCTTGCTCAAACCTAAAGTTATTAACAAATACAAATATTTTCAAAGCTCTCATGGTTTTAAATGGAACTCTGCGCCACATGATATAATGCTACTCTATTTGTTTCCATCTTGCCTTTTATGTGAGCTTAACTATGCACAATCAATTAAACTTTTACATAAAAGGCCAAGTTCTTACATCTGCACTTCCTCAAACACAGGGTTACTGAAAAATGCAAATATTTTCAATGAGCACATGGTTTTAAATGGGACTCTGTGTTATTTGGTGCAACATGTTATCTATGTGGAAAGAGATGTTGATCAAGATATGTGGTGCCTAACAAAAGATAGGAAAAGAGTAAAAATGTCCCAAAGAAGACAGGAAATATAAAGTCCAGATAAATATGACTCAAATCCATGCATTAAAGCAGCTGGAAGTATTAGGAAAGTGGGAGAAATCTCACCAATTTTAGAGACACATGAGCGCCTAGGATTTCGGCTCTGACTGAACGAAGTTGCTGAGGAAGAAGAGATAATAGGTCGCTGGATACCCTGCTGCTTCATATTATTCTCCAAGCGGCGCTTTTGTGGACCAAACTAACTACCATTCGACTACTTTAAAATAGACATGTGTCTAAGTGACATAGAAATAGCCTCTTTTTTCAAACATACAGACAAAAAATTGATACAAGCACCTTAAAAAAGCCTCCTTAACTAGTATGTACTCCCTCCGTCCTAAAATATAAGAACATTTCTAACAGTAGCAGAGTGTCAAAAACGTTCTTATATTATGGGATAGTGGGAGTACCTTTTTAGTATACATGGGGATCTAAATTCTTAACATGCGTGCTTTCTCAACAAAAGATTACTAAAAAATGCAGGCATTTTCACCGCAACATGGTTTTCAATGGGACTTTGTGCTATCAAACTTAAATGTATGTGTACATCTCATTGTAGACAACAAACTACCATTCTTTTTTATTAAAGGGTGTTAAATTTGTTACCGTGTGTGCTTGCCCACAACTAAATAATCCAAACCATGGATTTTCTTTTCAATGTGAACATGGATTCTAAAATAGGCTTTCTACTACCAATGTCTGCAAAATGAAACTATTTTCATCGACAACATGGCTTCAGCGGGTCTCTGCGCCATTTGGCGCAACGGGTCAACTAGTTCTATAATCAACCATGGACTATCTCATACCAGCATGGTGCATAAAACAAAAGTGAGAACTAAACACAAAAGATGCTCCAAGATTTACGCATATCATGTGAACGAAATGAAGACGAAAACATATCGATACTTGTTGAAGAAATATGGGATGCCTTTCGGGCATCCCCAAGCTTAGATGCTTGAGTCTCCTTGGATATTTACTTGGGGTGCCTTGGGCATCCCCAAGCTTTAAATCTTGCCTCTCATCCTTCTCCTCATATCGAGACCTCCTTGATCTTTGATCACTTCATTCACACAAAACTCAACAGAAACTTCGTGAGATCCGTTAGTATAATAATGCAAATCACTACTTTAAGTAATGTTGCAAACCCATTCATTTTTTTTGCATTATAGCTACTATATTATAACTTTTCCATGGCTTATAACACTGATAGAATCGATAGTTTTATCAAAACAAGCAAAATAATGCATCAAAAACATAATATGTCTTAAACAGGACTGTTTGTAGTAATCTGAACATTAACCATACTCCTAGGACTCCAAAATTTCTGAAAAATTAGGAAAAAAAATAAACAATTTGCATAGCAATACTGTGTAAAAATTTAAGAAACTTTTGATGTTCCAGTAAAAAAACTAAAATTCACACGCTAAAGCCAATGTTTCTGTTTTTACAACGCACATACAACAAGCAATCTAATAATCCTAAAGGCAAATTTTGGCACATTATTTTTATAATACAATGGATTTGTACAAGAGGACAATTATTTTCACGAGAAACTTCCATGAGAATTTTACATTGTTTCCATGAGCATGAACACAAGTGTTCAAGATCGACCCTTACTTCTCCAATGCATCACCTTTCAATCGCTTCCCTTTTTGGAAAAAAAATTAGGTCCCCCGCTATATTTTTTGATTCTAAACTTTATAAAAGCACCCAACAGAAATAAATATTGGCATGGAACAATAAAAAATTATAGATTAAGGAGACGTATCAGGCATCACGTCCGAGACAAGTAGACCGACTTCCGCCTGCATCTACTATTATTACTCCACACATCGACCGCTATGTAGCATGCATCTAGATTATTAAGTTCATAAAGAACGGAATAACGCCATAAGCAAGATGACATGATGTAGACAAAGAATACTCACGCATGAATAAACCCCACTCCTTAATAGAAACGATACAAATACGTGTCATGTCCCCTTCTATCACTTGGATTGAGCACGACAAGATCAAACCATCACAAAGCACCTCTCCCATTGCAAGAAAAATTAATCTAGTTGGCCAAACCAAATCAATAGATGGGAGAGAAATACAAAGATATAACAATCATGCATAAAAGAGTTCAAAGAAGACTCAAATAATATTCATGGATAATCTGATCGTAAGCTAATAATTCATCGGATCCCAACAAACACACCGCAAAAAATCATTACAACGAATAGATCTCCAAGAATATCGAGGAGAATATTGTATTGAAGATCAAAGAGAGAGAAGAATCATCTAGCTACTAGTTATGGACCCGTAGGTCTGTGGTAAACTACCCACACATCATCAGAAGGGCAGCAAGGTTGATGTAGAGCCCCTCCATGGTCGATTTCCCCTCCGGCAGAGTACTTACGGAGGCCTCCAGATGGGATCTCATGAGAACAGAAACTTGCGGCGGCGGAATAAGTATTTCAGGTGGCTCTCCGATGTCAGGGAAATATTTGAGAATTTATAGAGGCAGAATTAGGTCAAGAGGTGCCATGAGGGGCCCACAAGCCTGGGGGCGCCCCCCGGGCGCCTCCCGAGCCTGTCACTCCATCGTGACTCTTTGGGTCTTCTCTTGAACCTTCTAGGGCCCCTTCTGGTCCAAAAAAAACAATCCAAAGTTTTTTCTCTGTTTTGACTCTGTTTCATATTTATTTTCTGAAAAGCCAAAAACAGCAACTGGCACTGGACACTAGGTTAATAGATTAGTCCCAAAAAAGATATATAATTGCATATAAAACATCAATGATTGATACTATAATAGTATGGAATAATAATAAAAATATACGTTGGAGACGTATCAGTTGTCCGTACCTATGTTTGCATATTATTGTAGTAGGGGAAGCAACGGTCCAGATGAAATGAGTTCATCATAGCCTAGCGCATCCCATGCGGGCGCTTGTGCTGGTCCGAATAACTAAGAATTAGAACCGTCTCCAAGCTCCATTCATTTTTTTATCGGCTGCTCTTCTTTACCCTGTAGAAAGTTAGACATGGTTTTTATGAGTTCATCATAGCCTAGCGCATCCCATGCGGGCGCTTGTGTCGGTTCGAATAACTAAGGATTTGAACTGTCTCCAAGCTCCATTCGTCTTATGAGTAGGATTTTTTTTCCGAGAGCTTAACTTCAAGTGAGACGGCAACTATTAGTGCCAACTGGGGATGGAAAGTATCAAAAGCTTTTCATGGCAACATTAATCAGCAACTACGTCGCCTTTGTCACGACAAATTACTTCTACCAAACATGGCAAATGAACTACAACTTGGGTGGCAATTAATCTTTTAGAATATCATGGCTCATTATATGCAACGCGGGGCGGCAATTATCAATGGAATTGCATGGCAAATATAAGAGCCGCAGGACGGCAATTTTTAGCTTTTTGGTGGCTACCAGGGGTGGCAACTATACTTGTTAAGTCGCACGGCTATTGTGTGCAAACCTTCAAGGCAATTTCCATACATTTCCAACTAGTTTTTTTCCTTGATTAATCCTTTGTTGTTGATCTCGCAACTACTCCATCCGTCCCAAAATTCTTGTCTTAGATTTGCCTAGATACGGATAGATACATCCGTATCTAGGCAAATCTAAGACAAGAATTTTGGGACTGAGCGAGTAACAAGGAAGCAACTCAAATTCATGGAAACTGTTTGAGTGTAGCTTCTCCAAGTTTTTGACATGATGTGCACCAAAAATCTTTGAAAAAATCATACATGGCAATTTCATCCCTAGTGGTCAGATATAGCTTCGTACACAACCAGATTTGTGGATGGCAACGGTACAAACAATTGATGGCAGGAATTACAAGGAAGGGGAGGGGGTACGATCCTAGCCAGATTTAAACCAGCGGATCATTGATGCTTTTTCGTTTAGATCTGGCTAGGAT
Organism: Triticum aestivum; assembly: GCF_018294505.1. NCBI lineage: Eukaryota > Viridiplantae > Streptophyta > Magnoliopsida > Poales > Poaceae > Triticum > Triticum aestivum. Next base: position 454,375,637 of record NC_057801.1, read on the forward strand.
CTGCAGTGGGTTGCCATGGCAACTTGTTAGAAGGGGATCGGGGCAGGGGAAGGAGACGATCTAAATCGGGAGGGGGTGGTGCGATGACTGCTTTTGGTCTGTAGGTCGAAGAGGGGGTTTAGAGGTTTTCGAGACAACGACTGTCTCGAGGGGGACCCACACGCGTTCGCGCTCACGGGGTGGGGAGGTGCTTGCTCCGGTATGCGGGCCGTGGGGTGGACGCCCGAACGTGTGGGCGGTTTTATTGTTCGCCCGAACGAGGTTGTGCGGGCTGGCTCGCGCATACAACCTGACGAATCGTTCGGTCCGGGGCTCTCGTGCTATACGTATGGCAGATATCGGCGTCCAAAATATAGTAGTACTCTATTAGATCCACATCATTTATTTTGAGACCGACTCACTTCTTATCTAAGATTTTATTTACTAGTTTTTTATATTTCAATGTGTCAATCGTCAAATGCTTTGACAATTTTCCCGGGTCCGATGAGTTTTTCTTGAGGTTTTTTTATGACAATTTTAGTTATAAATACATCAGGGCGGTGTTCCTTTGTGCCACAGTGTGGCTATCACTTGGGTATAATTTAAACATTTTAAGAAACGAACAAGGGATCTTGCTAGATTAAAAGCTCCGGCCTGCTGACAACTGTGCTTTCCATTCTGGTTCTAGAGAGAAACGGTGCGCATTCCGCGTGACGGCGACGATTGAAACGACTGCAGCGACGAGCACACGGCACCACAAATTCCTCCTCGTTTCCCTGCTCGCGCTCGGCCGGCCCCACGTCCCCATCCTCCCTTGGATCCCGATAACTGCCACACGTGTGGTGTGGGCAGGAACCCGCCCGCACGCCTCGTGTGGCATGGACAGGAATCCGCCCGCACGACCGCGTCCGGGCGCGCGCAGCCACAACCCGCACGTCCGGTGCAGCGCGATCGCCCCGCATGAGCACGTCTGGGCGAGCGAGCACGCGGCCCGCACGACCCGTCTCGGCCGTCGTCCCTTCCCGCCTGCGAGCCACAGGCCCCGCGTGTCAGTAACCACGCGTCCCGCCGCGATTGTCATGGTCCGGACCCTCTTCAGTTGCCATGTTGCTGAACTGCAGTTGCCATGTTGCTGAACTACAGTTGCCATGTCGGACAACTACAGTTGCCATGATTGCTCAACTACAGTTGCCATCTTAGGTCAAGTGCCGGATGCCATTTTTGGGCAACTGCAGCTGTTGCCATGTCGGACAACTACAGTTATCATGATTTGGAAAACTTTAAGAGTTGCCACCTACTAACACTGGACAGTTGCCATGTAGCACTAAAAAACATGGCAAAAAGCATGTTGCGGGTAAAAAGAGAGTTGACATCTGCTTATAAGCATGCTAGGGCAGTTGCCATGTATCCTGCAAAACACATGGCAACTGATGGCTTTTGGTGTGTGGGACAGGAGACGGGCATGTGGGTGACGGTGGTATCTTTAGGAGTTGCCACCTACTAACACTAGACAGTTGCCATGTAATGCTACAAAACAGACGTGGCAACGATAACATGTTCGGGTAACAAGAGAGTTGCCATATGCTTACAATCACAAATAGGGCAGTTGCCATGTACCCTTCAAAAACATGGCAAATGACAGCTTGGGTGTGGGAGAGTGGGAGAATGACAGTCGTGGGAGATGGGGAACAGGAGTGGTGCGTGGCGTGCGGGCGCGACAGCAGTTCCATCGCACGCCCCGACTGGCGAACATTGGCTGCGGAGAGAAAACAGGCGTGTGGGCGAACTCCCCCACATGCCACACACACAAGTTGTCCTACGTGGCACACAAAATCAGCCTTTTTATGCCAAGATTCGTGCAAAAGACGCTGGACGGTGATGAAGGTGTGTGGACGAGTTGGCTAACGCCCACACGTGTGGGCGTTAACATTTCCGAAAAATAATCCCTCCCCCTCGGTTCCACCCTCCGCAACCAACCACGCAACGCGACACCTTCCCCGTTCTCTCTTTTACCCCGTGATGAGCGAGCGAGCCCACCAGAAGCCACCACCACTCCTACCACGCGACGCGGTTTCCTTCCCTCCCGCACTCGCCACGGCCCACGGACACGCGACCCCCATCCACCGCCGGCCGGGCCCCGGACGCCCCGTGCGCCCACCCGTCATCGCCTCACTACACCCGTCGCCACGGGGTAGCTGTCGGCCCGGCCGCTGCTGCTGACCGGGACGGCGACCGGTACTACCCCGCACGAAAAGGCCCCGCGCCCCGATTTCTCACCCATTTCCTCTTCCTCCCCTCATAAGAAGAAGCTTCCTCGTCGTCTCCCCCTCCCCCTCCTCTTCTCCGTCAACTGAAAAATCCACCCCACCTTGAGGAGCTAGGTCACTGCTGGGCTAAGCAACCACAGGCGAATCCCCCAAAGAAAAAGGCTTCGTTTCAGAAATCAAGAGGTTCACTTGTTGAGTTCTCGCTGTCGGAGTTCGGCGGCGGAGGGAGACGGAGTCGGATCCCCTGAAAAGTCTAGGTGGTAGCTGCGGAGGTGAGGCCCGGAGGAAGCGGCTGGCTCAGTAAGCGCGTCTAGCACAGGAACCAAGAGGAGGAAGGAAGAGGAACCCAATCATGGACTCGGAGCACTGGATCTCGCGCCTCGCCGCCGCCAAGCGCTTCTACGCCGCGCAGCTCGGCCACATCGACGGTGCGTGCGCCCTTCTCGTCTCGCCTTGCCTCTTCGCCCTCCCCCCTTCACTGGATTTACTTAATTAATTCCATGTTGGACTGGATGCAGATATGGCGGGGATGGGGATGGAGGAAGTGGACATGGACATGGAAGACGACGGGGAGATGGACATGGAGATGGAGATGCAGATGGAGGAGGCCAGATGGCCGGAGGTCGCCTGCCCCTACTGCTACGAGGACTACGACCTCGGCTCCCTCTGCGTCCACCTCGAGGAGGACCACCCCTACGAGCCACACCCCGCGGTCAGTAAATCGCCACCGTGCCCGACCCTCATAGTTTGATGTTCTCTGCAAAACTCGCATCTTGCTCCTTTTCCGATTGGAGCTGTAGAAAATGCTGTGGCCTGAGGGGTTGACCCAGCGGATTAACTCAAAATGTTAGCTCCTTCTACCTATTTTGATTTGATTGATCGCAAACTCGCTATGGTTTTGCCCAAATCTCCTATACTCCACTCTCATGAATGAGTGCTAGGTGACCCAAGATGTAGGGTCAGGTATTCATCAGTCCATTGTGCAGGATGGGCTTATGGATTTAGGGCTTGACCACACAAAATGATACTAGAACGAAAGTTTGTATCTTGGCCCAGAAATCAGAAGGTTCACTCGTTTGTAGATTTAGCTTGCCTAAGGTTTCGGGTCAATTGCTAACCTATCAGACTTCCATGGTCTGAAATTTCTTTTGTTCTCTACTTGAACGTGAAGGTCTACTCTTAGATACAGGGCAGTGTGATAACCTTGGTATTTGCTTGTCATTGTAGTAGTTGAGCTATGCTCAGTTGACATAGAAGTATTCCCAAATATTGAGTTAAGACATAAGAGTAGTAATCCACCTACGGCACACCTGGTAGCTACTTGTGCTAGGGGAAAAGGATTCTAGAAATTACATGCCTGAAGTCTGAACATTTGAAAGTTCATGGCAGCACTTTCTACCTGTTAGGATGCACAAGGCGATTTGATTTTTTTGGAGAGATTAAAAATGAGATGATGGATTCAGTTGCTATATTTGATCCATCGCGTTCAAGTGGATGCAGTGCACACTCAAGAAGCTACCAAAGCATTGCACATATCACAAGGATACTGTTACCTGAAACTCACGTTCCAGAGATTGTCCATTTCCAAATAAATATTCCAGAGATTAACTGCAAACTTCCTGGCAGCTAAAATAGCTACTTATGTTAAATTTAGCATATTATGTTGTTTTTGTCATACAGTCAGACTGTTCAAACATATTGTTTTTTTATATCTTCCCCTAATTATTTTTCCATTCTTATTTCAGCCTTGCCCCATCTGCTCTGAAAAGATTACAAGAGATATGCTAAATCATATCACCATGCATCATGGTTACTTGTTCAAGGTTTCTCTCTCCTTCTCTTGTACATGCGTTTGCTAATTACTCATGGATAACTTGGCTAAAAACAATGTTTCTGTCAAGTCAGTAAGGTTTCTGATGCCCTTTTTATTCTTGGCATCTACAGAATGGCAGCCGGTTGCGCAGATTCGTTATTCCCGAGCGCCGTGCACTTTCTTTACTGAGCCGAGATCTACGTGATGCTCATTTGCAGGCGCTTCTAGGAGGCGGTCATAGTCATAGGTCAAGGAACACCACCACCGCCACTACAAATATTTATGCTGATCCACTGCTTTCATCGTTTGGCCTGGGTTTTGCAACATCAGATGCCGAAGAACCATTGAAATCATCTGTTCCGGTTCTCGATGATACTTCAATTCTTAAGGAGGCACCTCCTCAACCTTGGGAATCAAGGTATATATAATTATCCTGGTATCAGGCCAATTATCCTACCGGTTTTATTCCTGGGAATCATTTTAAATCTATTACCTGCACACGATTTACACACTTTTTACGACAAAAATAAGATAGATTCTCAAAATCAAATCTAGTCCTGTTGTGATCCAAATCCGAATATCCTAGCTATTGTTTGAACCGATTCCACGGCTTTGCATCTGGAAATAATTCCTCCCCTGCTATTGGAAAATTTCACTGCATTTGTGAGCAGCAGTTCTCTTATTTCGAATTGCTCCTTGTTCTTTCAGTAAGCTATTGCTAGCCGAGTCTAATAGTTTCACATAGCCAAAACTGTTTCTTCAGTAACTATATTCTTTATTCCCCCAAAAAGAAACTATTGGATAACATATAGAGTAGCCGTAATCATGAGAATACACACATCTTATAAGTTTAGCTTTGATGTTTAGAGACAGTGCATTTGGACCATTTGAGGCAAAAGGATTCCTTGTCCTATAACTCTGTAGTTACACTTCAGTCATATATGTGCTCAAGTATTGTGCCCCCAAAGCAGCTTTATAGAATCCCTCAAATATACATTCTTTATTCCATTTTTAGCGACTTCAATTTCCCTCATTCGATCTGCAAACTTAAATTGTATTTTTCCATGGCAGTATTGACTCGTCCCTCACAAGTGAGGAAAGGGAACAAAAGCGGAAACAAGCCACAAGCAGGGCGACCTTTGTGCAAGACCTGGTCCTCTCCACTTTATTTGGAGACGACTGAGTGCTCGAATGGCCCTGCATTTTCCTTGTTAGATGGGTGCTTCCTTCACACTGATTCGGATAGAACTGCAGCAACTCCGCCCTGAGTTGGTTAATCTTAACTTGGGCGAAGTCAAGTGCGTCTGGTGCACCCGCAGTCAAGTGCGGATTTTATTTGGGCTTGACACATTACACCTTAATTTATGGTAGCTGTCCCATATTGCCGTTTTTTTCACCGAATTATCGGCCAGCAGTTCCTTGCCTTGGTTGTAACTTGTTGTGCCATCCTCTTCATTGTTAAGGAACATTGGTCTGTACCAACATCACACAGCTGTTACATACTATAGAATGCAATGCAATGGGAAATTACAGAAGCTCCACCTGTGTGGAAGCAATAAGCAGAATCCAAGTCCTTGTAGCCATTGGGGCACACAAATGCTGTGCTTTGGACCAGGGGTTGTGTGGCGGTGTTGCTCTTTGTGTGAACGGTTACTGCTTTGGGATTCCACGCTGACTGACCTGTGAGAACGGTAACTGGCACGGGATTTCAACGCTGACTGACTTTGTTCCTGTCACTTTGAACTTTGAATTCCACGCTGGCTGAACATGTATTTGGTCGCCTGTTTTCTGCGTCGACTAGAAATGGGTCGCCTTCTTTCCAGGTTAGCGTTGTGCAACTACCCTGGGCGATACGGGCACCATGGGAGTCAAGTACATGGGCAGCCACCAAATTGCAAACACGATTACAGGAAACAACTTGGAAATCAGAAAAACCAGTGATACGCTTCTGCTTTCCCATGCATCTGACACATTTAGAGAAAAACCTCAAACTCATCAGCGTCTCATTGTGGGAGGTTGATAGGATCACCCATGTGGTGAAAATTAACATTAGAAACATCATCTGTAGAGGAACGTGTTATGCAACAAATTTTTTTTATGCTACACGATCATACTCAGGAACATTATAGAGATGGCCGGTAATGATCAAACTCATCAACTAGCAGAGTACCGAGAACAGTTAAGAAGTTGGTGAAGCGTGATGATTCCCGCAGTTAGGTTATACCTCCCAGCCGTGAGAATTTCTCCAAGACGATCCACCGATATATAGTCAAAGTGTACGACCCCTTCAAGGTATCCACGTGTTCCAAAATAGTAATCTGGCAGCACTTCGACGTCCATGAAGAAGGGCTAGAGCCTGTCTAATCAGGAGTCTAAACCTTTAGACCAATTAGACCGGGATCAGAGGGTAGCTATGTGGGAGAGATACCCTTAGGCCTTGTTCATTTAAAACAATCCCCGCCGATATTGGGCCAAAACCCTGCCGATCCAAGTTGGTTTAGCCTCGGCCAGGGTTGGATCCTGGCCTGTCTTATATGCGTCTTCGGTTGGACCCGGTCTAGGCCAAATCCCTCCCAAACCCCGTGGAAATCGCTGGGAAATGACCCACGCGGCCCTTATCGTGGAAGCAAACCTCTCGCGAAACGTTAAGCGAGCTCTCTTTGTCTCTCTCACCCCGACCTTCTCTCCCTCTCTCCATTTAGCGCCGGCAGCGCCGGCGCCAGAGACGCTACCAGATCAGATAGTGGCAGTGCGCTTCCTCCTTCCCCTTCTTCTTATTGGAAATATGCCCTAGAGGCAGTAATAAAATGGTTATTATCATATTTCCTGTTCATGATAAATGTTTATTGTTCATGCTAGAATTGTATTGACCGGAAACTTAAATACATGTGTGAATGCATAAACTACATCGTGTACCTAGTATGCCTCTACTAGACTAGCTCGTTGATCAAAGATGATTAAGGTTTCCTAACCATACACATGAGTTGTCATTTTATAACGGGATCACATCATTAGGATAATGATGTGATGGACAAAGACCCAACCGTAAGCTTAGCATCAGATCATTTAGTTATTTGCACAACTTTCATCATGTCAAGTATCTGTTTCTTAGACCATGAGATCATGCAACTACCTGACACCGGAGGAATGCTTAGTGTGTATCCAAACATCACTTCGTAACTGGGTGATCATAAAGGTGCTCTACAGGTAGAAGGTGTCTATTGAGTTGGCATGGATCGAGACTGGGATTTGCTGCTCCGTGTGACGGAGTGATATCTCTGGGCCCTCTCGGTAATACAACATCGTAAAGAGCTTGCAAGCAATGTGCCTAATAAGTTAGTCACATGATCTTTTATTATGGAACGAGTAAAAAGACTTGCCGGTAACGAGATTGAACTAGGTATGGAGATATCGACGATCGAATCTCGGGAAAGTAACATATCGTCAGACAAAGGGAATTGCATACGGGATTGACTGAATCCTTGACATCGTGGTTCAACCGACAAAGATCTTCGTGGAATATGTAGGAACCAATATGGGCATCCAGGTCCCGCTATTGGTTATTGACCGGAGAGGTGTCTCGGTCATGTCAACATGATTCTCAAACCCGTAGGGTCTGCATGCTTAACGTTCGATAATGCTAGAGTAGTATTGGGATATGTGCATAGGTAACCGAATGTTGCTCGGAGTCCCGGTTGAGATCCCGGACATTGATGTCTACTATGCAATCTTCTTCTTGTAGACGTTGTTGGGCCTCCAAGTGCAGAGGTTTGTAGGACAGTAGCAAATTTCCCTCAAGTGGATGACCTAAGGTTTATCAATTTGTGTGAGTCGTAGGATGAATATGGTCTCTCTCAAACAACCCTGCAACCAAATAACAAAGAGTGTCTTGTGTCCCCAACACACCCAATACAATGGTAAATTGTATAGGTGCACTAGTTCAGCGACGAGTGGTGATACAAGTGCAATATGGATGGTACACATAGGTTTTTGTAATCTGAAAAATAAAAACAGTAAGGTAACTAGTAGCAAAAGTGAGCGTAAACGGTATTGCAATGCTTCGAAACAAGGCCTAGGGTTCGTACTTTCACTAGTGCAAGTTCTCTCAACAATGATAACATAATTGGATCATATAACAATCCCTCAACATGCAACAAAGAGTCACTCCAAAGTCACTAATAGCAGAGAACAAACGAAGAGATTATTGTAGGGTACGAAACCACCTCAAAGTTATTCTTTCTGATCAATCTATTAGGCTATTCCTAGAAGTGTCACAAATAGCCCTAGAGTTTGTACTAAAATAACACTTTAAGACACACATCAACCAAAACACTAATGTCACCTAGATACTCCAATGTCACCTCAAGTATCCGCGGGTTTGATTATACGATATGCATCACCCAATCTCAGATTCATCTATTCAAACCAACACAAAGAACTTCAAAGACTGTCCCATAGTTTCTACCAGAGATTCAAGATGAAAATGTGTGCCAACCCCTATGCATAAGTTCACAAGGTCACAGAACCCGCAAGTTGATCACCAAAACATACATCAAGTGGATCACGTGAATATCCCACTGTCACCACAGATAAGCACATGCAAGACATACATCAAGTGTTCTCAAATCCTTAAAGACTCAATCCGATAAGATAACTTCAAAAGAAAAAGTCAATCCATTACAAGAAGGTAGAGGGGGAGAAGCATCATAAGATCCAACTATAGTAGCAAAGCTCGCGGTACATCAAGATTGTGTCAAACCAAGAACACGAGAGAGAGAGAGAGATCAAACACATAGCTACTGGTACATACCCTCAACCCTGAGGGTGAACTACTCCCTCCTCGTCATGGAGAGCGCCATGATGATGAAGATGGCCACCGGTGATGGATCCCCCCTTCGGCAAGGTGCCGAAATAGGGTCCCGATTGGTTTTTGGTGGCTACAGAGGCTTGCGGCGGCGGAACTCCTGATCTAGGTTTCTTTTCGGGGGTTTCTGTATTTATAGGAATTTTTGCATCGGTTTCACGTCAGGGGGGGGGGGTCTACGACGTAGCCACGAGGTAGGGGGCGCGCCCAGGGGGGTAAGGCGCGCCCTCCACCCTCATGGTGGCCTCGGGACTCTTCTGGTCCATCTCCGATGCTCCATGGGCTTCTTCTGGTCCAAAAATAATCTCCGTAAATTTTTAGGTTAGTTGGACTCTGTTTGATATTCCTTTTTTGCGATACTCAAAAACAAGGAAAAAACAGAAACTGGCTATGGGCTCTAGGTTAATAGGTTAGTCCAAAAAATCATATAAAATATCATATAAATGCATATAAAACATCCAAGATGGATAATATAATAGCATGCATTGGAGATGTATCAAGCATCCCCAAGCTTAATTCCTGATCGTCCTTGAGTAGGTAAATGATAGAAACAGAATTTTTGATGTGGAATGCTACCTAACTTATTTATCAATGTAAATTTCTTTATTGTGGCAAGAATATTCAGATCCATAAGATTCAAAACAAAAATTTAATATTGACATAAAAACAATAATACTTCAAGCATACTAACAAGGCAATTATGTATTCTCAAAATAACATGGCCAAAGAAAGCTTATCCCAACAAAATCATATAGTCTGGCTATGCTCCATCTTCATCACACAAAATACTGAAATCATGCACAACCCCGATGACAAGCCAAGCAATTGTTTCATACTTTTGATGTTCTCAAACTTTTTCAACTTTCACGCAATACATGAGCGTGAGCCATGGATATAGCACTATGGTAGAAGAGAATATGGTGGTTGTGGAGAAGACAAAAAGAGGGAGATAGTCTCACATCAACTAGGCATATCAATGGGCTGTGGAGATGCCCATCAATATATATCAATGTGAGTGAGTGGAGATTGCCATGCAACAGATGCACTAGAGCTATAAGTGTATGAAAGCTCAGAAAGAAACTAAGTGGGTGTGCATCCAACTCGCTTGCTCACGAAGACGTAGGGAAGCCCATCATTGGAATATACAAGCCAAGTTCTACAATGAAAAATTCCCACTAGTATATAAAAGTGACAAAATAGGAGACTCTCTATCATGAAGATCATGGTGCTACTTTGAAGCACAAGTGTGGAAAAAGGATAGTAACATTTCCCCTTCTCTCTTTTTCTCTCATCATTTTTTTCTTTTTTTCTTTTTTCTTTCCTTTCCCCCTTTTTTCTAATTTTCCATTTTTTTTCTTTATTTTTCGTCCGGAGTCTCATCCCGACTTGTGGGGGAATCATAGCCTCCATCATCCTTTCCTCACATGGGACAATGCTCTAATAATAAAGATCATCACACTTTTATTTACTTACAGCTCAAAAAATTACAACTCAATGCTTAGAACAAAATATGACTCTATGTGAATGCCTCCGGCGGTGTACCGGGATCTGCAATGAATCAAGAGTGACATGTATGAAAGAATTATGAAAGGTGGCTTTGCCACAAATACTATGTCAACTACATGATCATGCAAAGCAATATGACAATGATGAAGCGTGTCATAATAAACGGAACGGTAGAAAGTTGCATGACAATATATCTGGGAATGGCTATGGATATGCCATAATTGGTAGATATGATGGCTGTTTTGAGGAAGGTATATGGTGGGTGTATGGTACTGGCGAAAGTTGCGCGACACAAGAGAGGCTAGCAATGGTGGAAGGGTGAGAGTGCATATAATCCAACGACTCAACATTAGTCATAACGAACTCACATACTTATTGCAAAAATCTATTAGTTATCAAAACGAAGTACTACAGGCATGCTCCGAGGGGGATAGATTGGTAGGAAAAGACCATCGCTCGTCCCCGACTGCTACTCATAAGGAAGACAATCAAAAAATAAATCATGCTCCGACTTCATCACATAACGGTTCACCATACGTGGATGCTACGGGAATCACAAACTTTAACACAAGTATCTCTCAAATTCACAACTACCCACTAGCATGACTCTAATATCACTATCTTCATATCTCAAAACAATCATAAAGAATCAAACTTCTCATAGTATTCAATGCACTTTATATGAAAGTTTTTATTATATCCCTCTTGGATGCCCATAATATTAGGACCAAATTCATAACCTAAGAAAATTACCATGCTGTTTAAGACTCTCAAAATAATATAAGTGAAGGATGAGAGTTCATCAATTTCTTCAAAATAAAACCACCGCTGTGCTCTAAAAAGATATAAGTGAAGCACTAGAGCAAATGACAAACTACTCCAAAAGATATAAGTGAAGATCAATGAGTACTCAAATAATTATGTAACTACGTAAATACTCTCTAACATTTAAGAATTTCAGACCTTGGGATAGTATTCAAACAACAAGCAAAACAAAATAAAATAAAATGATGTTCCAAGCAAAACACATATCATGTGGTGAATAAAAATATAGCCTCAAGTAAGGTTACCGATGAACGAAGACGAAAGAGAGGATGCCATCCGGGGCATCCCCAAGCTTAGGCTCTTGGTTGTCCTTGAATATTACCTTGGGGTGCCTTGGGCATCCCTAGCTTAGGCTCTTGCCACTCCTTATTCCATAGTCCATCGAATCTTTACCCAAAACTTGAAAACTTCACAACACAAAACTCAACAAAAAACTTGTAAGCTCCATTAGTATAAGAAAATAAATCACCACTTAGGTACTGTTGTGAACTCATTATAAATTCATATTGGTGTTGTATCTACTGTATTCCAACTTATCCATGGTTCATACCCTCCGATACTACTCATAGATTCATCAAAACGAGCAAACAACACATAGAAAACAGAAGCTGTCAAAAACCGAACAGTCTGTAGTAATGTGGAAACTTTCCATACTTCTGTAACTCCAAAAATTCTTAAAAATTAGGAAAATCTAGGCAATTTGTATATCAATATTTTGTAAAAAATTCAGATCAAAAGCACGTTCCAGCGAATTTTCAAATTTCCTGGACTGAGTGTAAAAGTTTCCGTTTTTGCACAGAATCAAGTCAACCATCATCCACACTATCCCAAAGGCTTTACTTGGCACTTTATTGAAACAAAAGCTATAAAACATGATTACTGCAGTAGCATAATCATGTGAACACACAAAAATAGTAGGTGAGGGAGTCCTGGATTAAGGGGTCCTCGGCCGTCCGGACTGTTGACATGGGCCTGACTGATGGGCTATGAAGATACAAGACACAAGACTTCTTCCCGTGTTCGGATGGGACTCTCCTTGGCGTGGAAGGCAAGCTTGACGTTTGGATATGTAGATTACTTTCTCTGTAACCGACTTTGTACAACCCTAGTCCCCTTCAGTGTCTATATAAACCGGAGGGTTGAGTCCGTAGAGGCAATCACAATCATAATCATATAGGCTAGACTTCTAGGGTTTTTAGCCATTACGATCTCGTGGTAGATCAACTCTTGTAATACTCATATTCACAAAGATCAATCAAGCAGGAAGTAGGGTATTACCTCCATAGAGAGGGCCCGGACCTTGGTAAACCTTGTGTCCCCTGCCTCCTGTTACCATCGACCTTAGACGCACAGTTCGGGACCCCCTACCCGAGATCCACCGGTTTTGACACCGACATTGGTGCTTTCATTGAGAATTCCGCTATGACATCGAAGAGAGGGTTGATGGCTCGCCTTGTTATCAAGGACAATATCACCTCCGGAGGAGCCCTGGCCTCAGGCCAAACCCTCTGTCTGGGCGGCTTTACCATGACCGCCCGTTCGGCCGTTAAGCCGACGATGACTTCTCGGGTCATCAAAAATCGCCTCCATGTCGACTCCGAATACTCCAAACTGATGGATCCGACGGAGTTGTCATCTTTAAACAAATTCCTGGATCGCATCGCCGCCTTGGGGGTCGCTACAGACTATGATCGGATTGGGCTTAAACCTGATCAGAGAGAAATCAAATCTTCGCCGATCACCCATCAGATAGCGGTAGTAGAGGAGCAATACAACGACTCTTCCTCTATATTGAGGACGAACTATGTTCGGATTTCTGAGCCCAAAGAGCCGAATACCCGTCCACGGAAAGACATGCCCCGTCCTCCAAACCTAGATTCGGACGATGGACCTGAAAAATCGGTTGATATCCCAGAGCCTGAACTATTAAGCTCAGAAGTTTCTCAAACTTCGGATCCCAAATTGGGTCAGGGTTCGGATTCAAAACCACCCACCCACCCAGATACATGCGATCTTATGTACATACGACAGCAGTCTGAGGAAACAGTCCACCACTTTTGGGCCTGATTCCTCCTTGTCAAGGACAAGATCAAAGATTGCCGCGATGAAGACGCGGTCTCATTATTCTGCAATTATTGCACGGACGAGGGAATCCTCAATGCCATTAGCCGCCATCGTGTATCACACTTTGCTGACTTGGAAACCATAGTACAGAAGTACTGCACAATGGAAAGCGCCTGGAAAACTCAGGCAGCTCCTTGGGAACCACCGGCTTCCCTCCAACTCCTCGTCCGGGCAAAAAGGATGCACCCTCGTTGGTCGCCTGATCCATTAGTAAAGAAATCGAAGCCCATTACGGGGCGTGGAACCATTCTGGAGGGATGGCTTGACAGGCCATGCAAAATACACACAACACCGGATACCATACCAACCCACAGCCTTAGAGCATGTTGGATACTCTGGCAAGTGGCCGAGAGCGGCGAGGATCTCCTCACCAAAAATACCACAGAGAAACACCCCATGGAAGACGACGACCTCAGAATATTGACGGTCTTCGAGACTTTCGCCTCAAACAATAGGCCAAATGGGCACTCCATGGCCTCGCTGAAGTCTGCCAAGTTGCAACAATAAACCCCTAGAATGACACGGCCATAACTTTTAATGCCGGTGACAAACCAAAATTCAAGATAGTCCGGGCACCTGCCGCCTTGGTCCTCAGTCCGATCGTGGATGGCTTTCGGCTTACCAAAGTGCTCATGGACGGCGGCAGCGGACTAAACCTCATTTACGAGTAAACTCTCAACAAAATGGAAATAGACAGGAGCCGCATTGAGTAAAGTAGCACGACCTTCTGAGCAATCATTCCCAGTCAGGAGGCGCGATGCGCAGGAAAAATCACACTTGACGTGGTATTCGGCACGCCAGAGAATTATCGGTCCAAAGAGATAACTTTCCAAGTGGCCCCTTTCAACAGTGGATATCACGCCTTATTAGGGCGAGATGCATTTGCACTCTTCCAAGCTATACCTCATTACGGGTACATGAAGCTCAAGATGCCCGGGCCCAATGGTATTATCACTCTTGCAAGTGATCCGGACATAGCACTCCGCGCCGAAAACAAAACCGCAACCCTGGCCCTCGAGGCATTGTCTGAAGCCCTAGCGGCCGAAGAATTAACCGCACTTTGTTCCATGATGGAGAGGGACGACGTGATCCTGGACAAGCGACCCAAATCCACCTCCTTTAAACCAGCAGACGAAATAGTCAAATTTCAATTCCACCCGACAGACCCCAAGAAGACAACATCCATCGGGGCATAGCTGGACCCAACGGTTGACGCCGCACTACGAGCGTTCCTGCGCGAAAATTGGGACATATTCGCCTGGCACCCTTCTGATATGCCAGGGATCCCACGCAGGCTGGCCGAACACAGCCTCAATATATTGAAGGGATATAAACCAGTCAAGCAAACACTGCGGCGCTTTTCCGAACCCAAACGACAAGCTATGGGGGGAGGAGCTAGCCAAGTTACTCGAGGCCGGATTCATCAGAGAAATAAAACACCCGGACTGGCTAGCAAACCTGGTGATGGTACCAAAGAAGGATAAATCCTGGTGCCTATGTGTCGATTTGAAAGATCTCAACAAGGCCTGCCCTAAGGATCCATTTCCCCTCCCTCGCATCGATCAGATTATTGATGCTACAGCCGGACACGACTCACTGTGTTTCCTCGACGCATACTCCGGATACCATCAAATCAAGAAGAAGGAGTCCGACCAAGCCGCAACAGCATTCATTACCCCATATGGGCAGTTCTGCTTCAACACTATGCCCTTCGGACTAAAAAACACCGGAGCCACCTACCAACGCACGATTCAAACATGATAGAAAAATAGATCGGCAAGACAGTTGAAGCATACGTAATGATGTCGTCATCAAAACTAGGCACGTCGAATCGTTAATAGACGATCTGCATCTCACATTCGACAACCTCCGTACATATGATATCAAGCTCAATCCGGAAAAGTGTGTTTTCGGTGTTCCCGCTGGAAAACTGCTGGGCTTCATCGTTTCCAATAGAGGAATTGAGGCGAACCCAGCTAAAATCTGAGCTTTTGTCACAGTTGGCTACGCCAACAAACCTTAAACAAGTCCAAAAACTAGCCGGATGTGTGGCAGTTTAAGCCGCTTTATCTCCAGACTAGGAGAAAAAGCATTGCCACTTTATCGCCTTCTCCGACACACCGAACACTTCGAGTGGACGGACGTGGCAACGGCCGGACTAGAAGAAATAAAGGCTCTTTTAGCGAGCAACCCAATCCTGGCCGCACCGAACATCGGCGAACCCATGTTATTATACATATCAGCAACACACCAAGTCGTGAGTGCGGCGCTCGTCGTTGAACGAGAAGAGGACGGACACAAATTCCCGTTTCAAAAGCCAGTATACTACGTATCTACTGTCCTCACACCATGCAAATCCCGGTACCCTCATTACAAAAAATAGCATACGCGGTCTTCATGGCATCCCGGAAGCTACGACACTACTTTCAAGAGTGATCAATCACGGTGGCCTCCGAAGTACCACTCAATGACATAATAAGCAACCGCGACGCCACGGGCTGGATTGCCAAGTGGGCCATTGAGCTCCTCCCATTTGACATAACATACAGACCATGCCGAGCCATTAAATCCTTAGTACTGGCCGACTTCGTCGCCGAATGGACAGAGACCGAACTCCCTAAAGAGTACGACACATATTCCAACTGGGTCATGCACTTCGACGGCTCCAAAATGCTGGCAGGCTTAGGAGCGGGCGTAGTCCTAACATCCACCACTGGAGATACAGTTCAGTACGTACTCCAAATATTATACACATGCTCCAACAATGCAGCCGAATACGAGGCCTTTTGCATGGTCTTCGGATGGCTGTCTCCATGGGCATACAACGCCTGGAAGTGCGCGGGGATTCAAACCTCGCAATATCTCAAATAAATAGAGATTTCGATGCCAATGATCCGAAGATGGCGGCTTACTGTAACGCCGTTCTCAAAATGTCGGCTCAGTTCGAGGGGCTCAAGTTTCATCATGTGGCTCGAGAAAGTAATCAAGCGGCGGATGTCCTTGCTCGCATCGGTGCCAAGCGCGACCCCGTCCCACCTAACATCTTTCTGGAAAGGCTCTTCAAGCCATCAGTGGTGTGGCAAGGGGAGAGCGGCAATACCAATCCGGATCCGACTATAGAGCCAGATTCCAAACACACCGATATCATTAGGGGCTCAGCCACCGAAATAACACCGTCGGCCCATCTTATCATGGCAGTCGTTGCCCCATGGACCAAACCCTTCTTGGCCTACCGTAATAGGCGATAACTCCCTGAGGATCATAATGAGGCATGCCGCATTGTCCGGCGCCCAAAAGCCCACAAGGTTCACGACGGAGAACTCTACAAGAAAAGCGCTACCAGAGTACTTCAAAGATGCATCTCCGAGGAAGAGGGGCGGTAGCTCTTGGCTGAAATTCATGCCGGTCTCGGTGGTCACCATGCTGTGGCTCGGGCCCTTGTAAGCAAGGCCTTCCGTACAGGCTTCTATTGGTCGACGGCCCAAGCAGATGCACAAGACCTTGTCCAACGTTACGTCGGATGCCAGCTTTGTGCCAACCAAAGCCATATGCCACCCACCGCTCTACAAACAATCCCCATCACTTAGCCTTTCGCGGTATGGGGGCTCGATATGGTCGGACCCCTTAAAGGAGGAAGCCATAAGAAAAAATACCCGTTGGTCATGGTGGATAAATTCACTAAGTGGATAGAGGCCAAACCAGTTAAAACGGCCGAAGCCGGACCAGTGATAGACTTCATATCCGATGTTGTGCACCGTTATGGTGTTCCGCACAGCATCTCACCGATAACGGCTCCAGTTTCACAGCCGATGAAGTAAAACCTGGTGTGCTAATCTGGGCATTAAGCTCGATTACGCCTCCGTCTATCACCCACAAACAAACGGTCAAGTCGAACGAGCCAATGTTCTTCTTATGAGCGGCATTAAGCCCAGACTAGTGCGGTCTTTGAAAGAATCAGACAGGCACTGGGTGGAGGATCTCGACTCTGTACTCTGGGGGCTGCGGACCATGCCCAATCGCACTACCGGATATACACCTTTCTTCATGGTGTACGGTGCAGAGGCCGTGTTACCCTGCGGCATTATTCATGACTCACCTCGAGTGCGCATGTATGAAGAGAGAGATGCCGAGCTTGATCGGCAGGACAACTTAGATGCCCTGGAGGAGGAGCGCGACGTCACAAAAGCCCGTTCCACATTTTATCAACAGCAAGCACGCAGATATCAAAGCAGAGAAGTACGGTCCAAGACTTATAATGTTGGCAAACTCGTTCTACGCTTGTCGGAGAAGAAAAAGGACAAACTCAAGCCCAAGTGGGAGGGTCCCTTCATCATTGACAAAGTTCTTACTGGAGGAGCGTACTGCCTGCGTGATGCATCAGATAATCGCCTAGAGCCGAACCCATGAAACGCGGCCAGACTCCAAAGATTCTATGCCTAGCGCTGAACTCTTTGTTTGTCTCCTTCTCCCTTTTGTTTCCATTATTTTTCGTTTTCCCTCTCTTTTCTTTTTTTCTTTTTTTAGCCTTAAAGCTTTCGTGCGGCTAGACCATGCACCTATGATGTACACATCCTCAAATATGTACGTCCATTATACCTGGGGGCTTCTTGTACAGAAGCTTATTATCATTATTTTCCGAGCATTAAGCTCATCACATATGTGTCTTTTCGCTGTATGTACCTTTTCTTCACCATTATATGCATCGATATGACTTCAGTTTTGGCCAAGCTCGGTTGCCTGGCTCCTGTGCTTATCCCTACGTTCCCGTTAGTTCGTCTAGGGCATAAAGGGAGCATCTCTACGATTGTTACTGCTGGGTTATCCGGATGTGTACCTCAGACTGGGTGAAGCTGAAAGCTAGCGTTCTTAAGGGAATATTTGGTCGGCGGACTAAATATGTTTTTTACTCAGTAAACTATGAACCCTCAGATGTTATGTATGCTGTGATTTTTCAATCACAGTTCGGACATGCATGTTAATGCATGCACACCCAGGGAAAGGAACCCTTAACGGAACTATTCTCTCTAGAAGATGTTTCTTACAATCACAATGTAATATACCATAGCTAGCCGGATACTTGTCTGTTCAAGCAACTATGACCCCTACGCCTGGTTTCCACGCATACCCTGGTTTGTTTTGCCGCTCAGGTATTCGGAAACACTCCGCACCTTCGGGTTCAGAGGTTGAAGCGAAAAGGTCTGCCATGACAATTGTTTTACAATCCGGAAAGTACATAGTCACTAGGACTCAAAAATTTCCTCTTCTATGCCGTCCAACAGGTTGTCTAGCTTACAATCCTGTTGAGGATATTTTGCGGCTACTTTTACCTGGTCATATACCAAACTAACAAGAATTTCTTTCCATCTGACCCTAAAGGTCCAACCTGGGCCATATGATTCGGATCGAGCTTGGTATACCGTGTTTTCACCATGGCCCAGGCCTCTCGCGCACCTTCCCGGCAAGCCGATATCTTCCATAATCGGAAGCGCTGCTGCACTCCCTTGAATAGCTGTACAAGCTCCTCCATACTTCCTTGAGGGGAGGCAGATGGCCATAAGGCCTTGGCGACACTTTGCATCACTTGCTGAGCTCTCTCGTGCACTTGCGACAGCTCTTGTAGTAGATCACCCGACGATCTGGAGACCTCTTCTTTGGGACGGCCCATGAGCATACCTACAGACTGATGTCAACTAGGCAACCTTCTCCTTGTAGACGTTGTTGGGCCTCCAAGTGTAGAGGTTTGTAGGACAGTAGCAAATTTCCCTCAAGTGGATGACCTAAGGTTTATCAATCCGTGGGAGGCATAGGATGAAGATGGTCTCTCTCAAACAACCCTGCAACCAAATAACAAAGAGTCTCTTGTGTCCCCAACACACCCAATACAATGGTAAATTGTATAGGTGCACTAGTTCGACGAAGAGATTGTGATACAAGTGCAATATGGATGGTAGATATAGGTTTTTGTAATCTGAAAATATAAAAACAGCAAGGTAACTAATAATAAAAGTGAGCACAAATGGTAGTGCAATGCGTTGAAACAAGGCATAGGGTTCATACTTTCACTAGTGCAAGTTCTCTCAACAATAATAACATAATTGGATCATATAACTATCCCTCAACATGCAACAAAGAGTCACTCCAAAGTCACTAATAGCGGAGAACACACAAAGAGATTATTGTAGGGTATGAAACCACCTCAAAGTTATCCTTTCTGATCAATCTATTCAAGAGTCCGTAGTAAAATAACACGAAGCTATTATTTCCGTTCAATCTATCCTAGAGTTCGTACTAGAATAACACCTTAAGACACAAATCAACCAAAACCCTAATGTCACCTAGATACTCCAATGTCACCTCAAGTATCCGTGGGTATGATTATACGATATGCATCACACAATCTCAGATTCATCTATTCAACCAACACATAGAACTTCAAAGAGTGCCCAAAGTTTCTACCAGAGAGTCAAGACAAAAACGTGTGCCAACCCCTATGCATAAGTTCACAAGGACTGAACCCGCAAGTTGATCACCAAAACATACATCAAGTAGATCACGTGAATATCCCATTGTCACCACAGATAAGCACATGCAAGACATACATCAAGTGTTCTCAAATCCTTTAAGACTCAATCCGATAAGATAACTTCAAAGGGAAAACTCAATCCATTACAAGATAATAGAAGGGGAGAAACATCATAAGATCCAACTATAATAGTAAAGCTCGCGGTACATCAAGATCGTGCCAAATCAAGAACACGAGAAAGAGAGAGATCAAACACATAGCTACTGGTACATACCCTCAGCCCCGAGGGTGAACTACTCCCTCCTCGTCATGGAGAGCGTCGGGATGATGAAGATGGCCACCGGAGAGGGATTCCCCCTCCGGCAGGGTGCCGAAACGGGTCTAGACTGTCTTTTGGTGGCTACAGAGGCTTGTGGCGGCGGAACTCCTGATCTAGGTTATTTTCTGGGGGTTTCTGTATTTATAGGAATTTTTGGCGTAGGTCTCACGTCAGGGGGTGTCTCCGGGCTGTCCTCGAGACAGGGGGCACGCCCACCCCCACCCTCGTGGGCAGCCCGGGACTCTTCTGGCCCAACTCTTTCACTCCAGGGGCTTCTTTTGGTCCATAAAAAATCATCAAAAATTGGCACGTCAATTGGACTCCGTTTGGTATTCCTTTTCTGTAGAACTCAAAAACAAGGAGAAAACAGAAACTGGCACTGGGCTCTAGGTTAATAGGTTAGTCCCAAAAATCATATAAAATAGCATATAAATGCATATAAAACATCCTAGATGGATAATATAAGAGCATGGAACAATAAAAAATTATAGATACGTTGGAGACGTATCAAGCATCCCAAGCTTAATTCCTGCTCGTCCTCGAGTAGGTAAATGATAAAAACAAATTTTTAGATGTGGAATGCTACCTAATATATTTATCAATGTAATCTTCTTTATTGTGGCAAGAATATTCGGATCCATAAGATTCAAGACAAAAATTTAATATTGACATAAAAATAATAATACTTCAAGCATACTAACAAAGTTATTATGTCTTCTCAAAATAACATGGCCAAACAAAATCATATAGTCTGGCTATGCTCTATCTTCATCACACAAAATATTTAAATCATGCATAACCCCGGTTTTAGCCAAGCAATTGTTTTATACTTTAATATTCTTAAACTTTTTCAACTTTCACGCAATACATGAGCGTGAGCCATGGACATAGCACTATAGGTGGAATAGAATACGGTGGTTGTGGAGAAGACAAAAAGGAGGAAGATAGTCTCACATCAACTAGGCGTATCAACGGGCTATGGAGATGCCCATCAATAGATATCAATGTGAGTGAGTAGGGATTGCCATGCAACGGATGCACTAGAGCTCTAAGTGTATGAAAGCTCAAAAGGAAACTAAGTGGGTGTGCATCCAACTCGCTTGCTCATGAAGACGTAGGGAAGCCCATCATTGGAATATACAAGCCAAGTTCTATAATGAAAAATTCCCACTAGTATATGAAAGTGACAAAATAGGAGACTCTCTATCATGAAGATCATGGTGCTACTTTGAAGCACAAGTGTGGTAAAAGGATAGTAGCATTGCCCCTTCTCTCTTTTTCTCTCTTTTTTTGGTGGGCTTCTTTGGCCTCTTCTTTTATTTGGGCTTCTTTGGCCTCTTTTATTTTTTATAAAGTCCGAAGACTCATCCGAACTTGTGAGGGAATCATTGCTTCCATCATCCTTTCCTCACATGGGACAATGCTCTAATGATGAAGATCATCACACTTTTATCTACTTACAACTCAAGGATCTTAGAACAAAATATGACTCTATGTGGATGCCTCCGGGAGTGTACCGGGATATGCAATGAATCAAGAGTGACATGTATGAAAGAATTATGAATGGTGGCTTTGCCATCATGCAAAGCAATATGACAATGATGGAGCGTGTCATAATAAGCGGAACGGTGGAAAGTTGCATGGCAATATATCTCGGAATGGCTATGGAAATGCCATAATAGGTAGGTATGGTGGCTGTTTTGAGGAAAGTATATGGTGGTGTATGATACCGGCAAGAGTTGCGCGGCACTAGAGAGGCTAGCAATGGTGGAAGGGTGACAGTGCATATAATCCATGGACTCAACATTAGTCATAAAGAACTCACATACTTATTGCAAAAATCTACAAGTCATCAAAACAAAGTACTACACGCATGCTCCTAGGGGAATGGTTGGTAGGAGTTAACCATCGCGCGATCCCGACCTCCACTCATAAGGAAGACAATCAATAAATAAATCATGCTCCAACTTCATCACATAACGGTTCATGATACATGCATGCTACGGGAATCACAAACTTTAACACAAGTATCTCTCAAATTCAGAACTACTCCACTAGCATGAATCTAATATCACCATCTTCATATCCAATCATAAGGGATCAAACTTATCATAGTATTCAATGCACTTTATATGAAAGTTTTTATTATATCCCTCTTGGATGCCTATCATATTAGGACTAGTTTCATAACCAAAACAAATTACCGTGCTGTTCTAAAAGACTCTCAAAATAATATAAGTGAAGCATGATAGTTCATATATTTCTTCCAAATAAAACCACCACCGTGCTCTAAAAAGATATAAGTGAAGCACTAGAGCAAATGACAAACTACTCCAAAAGATATAAGTGAAGATCAATGAGTAGTCAAATAATTGTGCAACTATGTGAAGACTCTCTAACGTTTAAGAATTTCAGATCTTGGTATTTTATTCAAACAGCAAGCAAAACAAAAATAAATGACATTTCAAGGATAGCACACATCATGTGAAGAAGCAAAAACTTAGGTTCAACCGATACTAACCGATAATTGTTGAAGAAGAAAGGTGGGATGCCTACTGGGGCATCCCCAAGCTTGGATGCTTGAGACTTCTTGAAATATTATCTTAGGGTGCCTTGGGCATCCCCAAGCTTGAGCTTTTTTGTCTCCTTAATTCCTTTTATATCTCGGTTTCCTAAATCTCGAAAGCTTCATCCACACCAAACTCAACAAGAACTCGTGAGCTAAGTTAGTATAAACCAATGCAAAAACCTTATCATTTTCTACTGTAACAAATCACAAAAATTATTATTTGACATTTTATACTAAATGTCTCTGCATATTTAATACTCCTATCCTCAAATAGTATCATTAAACAAGCAAACATATGCAAACAATGCAAACATAACAGCAATCTGCCAAAACAGTATAGTATGTAAAGAATGCAAGATTCATCATACTTCCCTAACTCCAAAAATTATGAGAAAAATACTAAACTGTAGAAAATTTATCAGAGCTTATTTTTCAAAAAGTTTCAACAATTTATTATATTTTTAATTTTCTAGGGAATTTTGGCAACATTGATAAACTTTCTGCTTTGAAACAGCAACATGTATACTTGGAAAATAAGCATGGTAAAGGCTATCCTTGAATTTTTTTATTGAAAATATAGATGCAAAACAATATTCTAAATAACATCAAGCAAATACTAACAAAATAAAATGACACTCCAAGCAAAACACATATCGTGTGGTGAATAAAAATATAGCTCCAAGTAAAGTTACCGATGAACGAAGACGAAAGAGGGGATGCCATCCGGGGCACCCCCAAGCTTAGGCTCTTGGTTGTCCTTGAATATTACATTGTGGTGCCTTGGGAATCCCCAAGATTAGACTCTTTCCACTCCTTATTCCATAGTCCATCGAATCTTTACCCAAAACTTGAAAACTTCACAACACAAAAATTAACAGAAAACTCGTAAGCTCCGTTAGTATAAGAAAATAAATCACCACTTAGGTACTATTGTGAACTCATTGTAAATTCATATTAGTGTAATATATACGTATTACAACTTATCTAAGGTTCATACCCTACGATACTACTCATAGATTCATCAAAATAAGCAAACAACACATAGAAAACAGAATCTTTCAAAAACAGAATAGTCTGTAGTAATCTGTATCAAACGTATACTTATGGAACTCCAAAAATTCTGAAATAAATTGGTGGACCTGAGTAATTTGTCTATTAATCATCTGCAAAAAGAATCAACCTAAAAGTACTCTCCAGTAAAAAATTGAAGCTAATCTCGTGAGCGCTAAAGTTTCTATTTTTTACAGCAAGATCGTCGCCCAAGTCTTCCCAAAGGTTCTACTTGGCACAAACACTAATTAAAACATAAAACCACATCTAACCAGAGGCTAGGTGAACTATTTATTACTAAACAGGAGCAAAAAGCAAAGAACAAAAATAAAATTGGGTTGCCTCCCAACAAGCGCTAACGTTTAACGCCCCTAGCTAGGCATGATGATTTCAATGATGCTCACATAAAAGATAAGAATTGAAACATAAAGGGAGCATCATGAGAATATGACTAGCACATTTAAGTCTAACCCACTTCCTATGCAGAGGTATTTAGTGAGCAAACAACTTACGGGAACAAGAATCAGCTAGCATAGGAAAGCAGAACAAGCATAACTTCAAGATTTTCAACACATAGAGAGGAAACATGATGTTATTGCAATTCCTACAAGCATATGTTCCTCCCTCATAATAATTTTCAGTAGCATCATGAATGAATTCAACAATATAAGCATCACATAAAGCATTATTTTCATGATCTACTTGCATAGAAATTTTACTACTCTCCCCATAAGCAAATTTGTTCTCATGAATAGTAGTGGGAGCAAACTCAACAAAATAACTATCATGTGAAGCATAATCCAACTGAAAATTAAAATCATGATGACAAGTTTCATGGTTATCATTGTTCTTTATAGCATACATGTCATCACAATAATCATCATAGATAGCAACTTTGTTCTCATAATCAATTGGAACCTCTTCCGAAATAGGGGAGTCATTACTAGATAAAGTCATGACCTCTACAAATCCACTTTCATCAATATAATCATCATAAATAGGAGGCATGCTTTCATAAAAATAAATTTTCTTATCTTCATCAAAACTTAGGGGACTAATAATATCATCTTCATCAAACATAGCATCCCCAAGCTTGTGGCTTTGCATATCATTAGCATCATGGATATTCAAAGAATTCATACTAACAACATTGCAATCATGCTCATCATTCAAAGATTTAGTGCCAAACATTTTAATGCATTCTTCCTCTAGCAATTGAGCATAATTATCGGAATCCTTATTTTCACGGAAGACAATAAAAAGATGAAGCATATGAGGCACCCTCAATTCAATTTTTTGTAGTTTTCTTTTATATACTAAACTAGTGATAAAAAAAGAAACTAAAAGATTCGATTGCAAGATCTAAAGATATACCTTCAAGCACTCACCTCCCCGACAACGGTGCCAGAAAAGAGCTTGATGTCTACTACGCAACCTTCTCCTTGTAGACGTTGTTGGGCCTCCAAGTGCAGAGGTTTGTAGGACAATAGCAAATTTCCCTCAAGTGGATGACCTAAGGTTTATCAATCCGTGGGAGGCGTAGGATGAAGATGGTCTCTCTCAAACAACCCTGCAACCAAATAACAAAGAGTCTCTTGTGTCCCCAACACACCCAATACAATGGTAAATTGTATAGGTGCACTAGTTCGGCGAAGAGATGGTGATACAAGTACAATATGGATGGTAGATATAGGTTTTTGTAATATGAAAATATAAAAACAGCAAGGTAACTAATGATAAAAGTGAGCACAAACGGTATTGCAATGCGTTGAAACAAGGCCTAGGGTTCATACTTTCACTAGTGAAAGTTCTCTCAACAGTAATAACATAATTGGATCATATAACTATCCCTCAACATGCAACAAAGAGTCACTCCAAAGTCACTAATAGCGGAGAACAAACGAAGAGATTATTGTAGGGTACAAAACCACCTCAAAGTTATCCTTTCTGATAGATCTATTCAAGAGTCCATAGTAAAATAACACGAAGCTATTCTTGCCATTCAATCTATCCTAGAGTTCGTACTAGAATAACACCTTAAGACACAAATCAACCAAAACCCTAATGTCACCTAGATACTCCAATGTCACCTCAAGTATCCGTGGGTATGATTATACGATATGCATCACACAATCTCAGATTCATCTATTCAACCAACACATAGAACTTCAAAGAGTGCCCCAAAGTTTCTACTGGAGAGTCAAGACGAAACGTGTGCCAACCCCTATGCATAAGTTCACAAGGACTGAACCCGCAAGTTGATCACCAAAACATACATCAAGTAGATCACGTGAATATCCCATTGTCACCACAGATAAGCACATGCAAGACATACATCAAGTGTTCTCAAATCCTTAAAGACTCAATCCGATAAGATAACTTCAGAGGGAAAACTCAATCCATTACAAGAGAGTAGAGGGGGAGAAACATCATAAGATCCAACTATAATAGCAAAGCTCGCGGTACATCAAGATCGTGCCAAATCAAGAACACGAGAGAGAGAGAGAGATCAAACACATAGCTACTGGTACATACCCTCAGCCCCGAGGGTGAACTACTCCCTCCTTGTCATGGAGAGCGTCGGGATGATGAAGATGGACACCGGAGAGGGATTCCCCCCTCCGGCAAGGTGCCGAAACGGGTCTAGAGTGGCTTTCGGTGGCTATAGAGGCTTGCGGCGACGGAACTCCTGATCTAGGTTATTTTCTGGGGGTTTCTGTATTTATAGGAATTTTTGGCATAGGTCTCACGTCATGGCACGTCAATTAGACTTCATTTGATATTCCTTTTCTGTAAAACTCAAAAACAAGGAGAAAACTGAAACTGGCACTAGCTCTAGGTTAATAGGTTAGTCCCAAAAATCATATAAAATGGCATATAAATGCATATAAAACATCCTAGATGGATAATATAATAGCATGGAACAACAAAAAATTATAGATACGTTGGAGACGTATCACAGACATAACTCTGTCAGTTCCTTTCCTCGCTGAATTACACAGAGGTAAGTTTGAACACATACTAAATATGCTGCCTCGCAGCCTCTTATTTTCCTTCACAGAGTCAGTCAGCTGGGCCCGCACATCTTTCAGTTCTTCGCCCAGCTTGGTGTGGGAATCCTAGAGTTTGTTTTTCTCCTCCCTGACCCGTGTTAGTATACGTTCGCCCGCAGCCAGTTGCATTTTGGTTTCTTGTTCACCCGCTTGTGCGACATCCAGTGCCTTTGCCGGCCGATCTGATGATCCTGCCATAAGATATGCAACTGTGTTAGTATTACCGGTATATATTCATGTTTTTCTCGATAGAGGGACACATTACCAGGCGATGCCTTCTTGGATTTCTCCAGTTCGGCTATCGCAGAAGCTAGTTGGGTTCGACACTTTTCCAGCTCTTGAGACAATAGGTTGTTCTTGTCTGTAAGCACCTGGTTTGACAATGATCCTTAAATCAGCTGAATCGACTGCTTCAAGTTTCAGGGGCTACTGGTATATAATTATCAGGTTTATGCAATGTGAGCTCACCCGCATATCTTTCAAATGTTGGTCTGTGGCTCTGGCAAGCCCGTCTCGAGCAGCTCGGATTTATGCATCAGCCGAGCTGAAGGCATTGAATGCCTCTTTTGAAAAGCCGAGGTCACAGAAAGTGGCCCTCCGGCACCGATGGTTCATGACGCTCTCCACTTTCGAGTTTGTGACGGACACATCATCCGAATCCTCTGCCAAAGGACAATCCGGCGGCGCTCCCGTATCATCCCTCATTGTTGCGACAGGATCTGGAACCTGGCTGTTGGGAGTGTGACTGGCATGACTACTGGACATAGTCCGGCGGACACTCTTCCTGATGAGACACAAACGGATAATGTCACAGTTGGATGTGACTGCTAAAGGGCACATTTACAAAGCCATATCTCTTTGATGACAGCTCCAATGTGTCTTCGCTTGTCTTCCTCTTCGAAAGCTTGCCCGGTGCGGGCGCCGCTCTCTTTGGAGTCGCCTCTGGTGCAGGATGGCGCGCCGAGCGCCTCCCCTTTGGAGCACGAGACAGTGCGGTGGGTGAGGCAGAATGAGGAAGCTCTTTCTAAGGAAATGTCTCCTGATTACTTACATGTGAGGCAGGGAGAATACTGGGATAGTCGGTGGTGATGGCCACTTCCGTGCTGTCATGGCTCGCCTGGTAGAACACCCCATCCTCGAGCTCCACGAATATGTCCGGATCCTCTTCGAATCCAGGGTCAAGGTCCCGGTTGTGGTCCTTTGTCTGTGGGGCAGGGCTGTGGAGCCCCTTGGTGATCTTTCACCATTCCTGTTACAAGTGGACGGATTAATGTCCATGGAAAGTGACTGAGGGAGTAGATTGAGTAGAGTAGTGGGATTGGAACTCACCCAGCTAGGAGGATTGTACATGGAAAATCCATCTCGCCGCTTAATGCGAGTGAACTCCTCTTCCTCCCCTTTGTATAGTTCGGCCAGTATTTTGGCCAAAGCGGCGGGGGAGTCCGGACCCTTCCGGCCGCAGCGGGAGGCGTCATCTTCCCCATTATAGTGCCACATGGGAAGCCTTCTGTATTGAAGTGGCTGAACCCCTTGTACTACGGAAGTCTCCATTACCTCGACTATTGATAATCCGGACCGAGCGAGTGTCTTTATCTTGCTCATCAATTGATGGACTTCCGCAATATCTTCCTCCTCGAGGCTTCGCTGGCGCCAGTTGTGGCGTTTCTTCAACGGAATACTTTAATTCGGGAAGACCCATTCGGACTGGGTCGGGAAGGGCGGCGTCCTCAATATAGAACCATTCGGAAGACCACTCTTCGGATGCCTTCTTCGACGTGCCAGACAAGTATCCGATACGGGTGATATGCCATACCTCGGCTCTGCCCACTTCAAATATTGATCCCTCTTGGCTACGAGGGATGAGGCAGAATAGTTTCCTCCATAATTCAAAATGGGCCTCACAACCCAGGAATAACTCACAAAGAGCAACGCAACCCGCAATGTGTAGGACGGATGCAGGAGTGAAATTGTGCAGTTGGAGGCCATAATACTCCAGAAGCCCTCGAAGGAATGGGTGGATTGGAAATCCAACGCCTCTCAACAAATAGGGAACACAACACACTCGTTCCCCCTGGATGGATTGGGGCAATTCTCTGACTGATCCCCGCCGTTGGAGGAAATCAATCCTGCTCGAATGGGGACTAGATCCGCGGGGGGAAGAAATCCCTGTGTCTGCAGCTTCACTAACCGACTGTGGGATACGGAATATTTCTCCCAATCGCCTTTTACAGGAACGTGGGGATGGGAGGAAGAGCTGGGAGCGCTAGCCATGTTGGAATGGTTTCTCCTAGCAAGCTCTGAGGATTCCTCGCTTGACGTGGGATAGATCTGAAGATCCCAATCTCTTTAATAGACTCCTTTCTTATATGGTCAGGGTGGTATGTGCAAAAATACCCGGACCTCTCGTATTCGCTTGACACGTGGAAGCTGAAGTTGTGAAGGTGCGGAAGCCGATGAGCGCAAGATTAAATGGAAAGCCAAATATTGCTCTTTAAGTCAGGTACTTTGAAGTAATCGGAGGAGGAACCCGCCTTGCAATGTCAAAGACAATCTGCGCACTGGACACATCATCATTGAAAGAATGGTTCGGTGGCTACTAAGGGAGTCCTGGATTAAGGGGTCCTCGGCCGTCTAGACTGTTGACATGGGTTGGACTGACGGGCTATGAAGATACAAGACAGAAGACTTCTTCCCGTGTCCGGATGGGACTCTCCTTGGCGTGGAAGGCAGGCTTGGCTTTTGGATATGTAGATTCCTTTCTCTGTAACCAACTTTGTACAACCCTAGTCCCCTCCGGTGTCTATATAAACCGGAGGGTTTAGTCCGTAGAGGCAATCACAATCATAATCATATAGGCTAGACTTCTAGGGTTTTTAGCCATTACGATCTCGTGGTAGATCAACTCTTGTAATACTCATATTCATCTAGATCAATCAAGCAGGAAGTAGGGTATTACCTCCATAGAGAGGGCCCGAACCTGGGTAAACATTGTGTCCCCCGCCTCCTGTTACCATCGACCTTAGACGCACAGTTCGGGACACCCTACCCGAGATCCGCCGGTTTTGATGCTGATAGTAGGGTTAAATATTGGGTTGTCTCCCAACAAGCACTTTTCTTTAATGCCTTTCTAGCTAGACATGATGATTTCAATGATGCTCACATGAAAGATAAGAATTGAACGACAAAGGGAGCATAATGATGCATATGACTAGCACATTTAAGTCTAACCCACTTCCTATGCATAGGGATTTTGTGAGCAAACAACTTATGGTAAATAGAATCAACTAGCATAGGAAGGTAAACCAAGCAAAACTTCAAGATTTTCAACACATAGAGAGAAAACTTGATATTATTGCAATTCCTACAAGCATATGTTCCTCCCTCATAGTAATTTTCAGTAGCATCATGAATGAATTCAACAATATAACTATCACATAAAGCACTCTGTTCATGATGAAGCATAGAAATTATTCTACTCTCCACATAAGCAAAATTCTTCTAATTCGGAATAGTGGAAGAAAAATAAACAAAATAACTATCATGGGATTGAAAATTAAAATCAAGATGACAAGTTTCATGGTTATTCTTTATGGCATACATGTCATCACAATAATCATCATAGATAGCAACTTTGTTCTCATAATCAATTGGAACCTCTTTTGAAATAGCGGATTCATCACTAAATAAAGTCATGACCTCTCCAAATCCACTTTCATAATTATTATAAGGCTCAACACCCTCCAAAATAGTGGGATCATTACTTCCTAAAGTTGACACTCTTCCAAACCCACTTTCATTGATATAATAATCATAAATAGGAGGCATGCTTTCATCATAATAAATATTCTCATCAAAACTTGGGGACTAAAAATATCATATTCATAAAACATATCATCCCCAAGATTGTAGCTTTGCATATCGTTAACATCATGGATATTAAAAGAATTCATACTAACAACATTGCAATCATGCTCATCATACAAAGATTTTATGCCAAACATTTTCTAGACTTCTTCTTCTAGCACATGAGCACAATTTTCCTTTCCATCATTTTCACGATAGACATTAAATAGATGAGGCATATGAGGCAACCTCAATTCAATTTTTTGTAGTTTTCTTTTATAAACTAAACTAGTGATAGAACAAGAAAATAAAAGATTCAATTGCAAGATCTAAAGATATACCTTCAAGCACTCACTTCCCCAGCAACGGCGCCAGAAAAGAGTTTGATGTCTACTATGCAACCTTCTTCTTGTAGACGTTGTTGGGCCTCCAAGTGCAGAGGTTTGTAGGACAGTAGCAAATTTCCCTCAAGTGGATGACCTAAGGTTTATCAATCCGTGGGAGGCGTACGATGAAGATGGTCTCTCTCAAACAACCCTACAACCAAATAACAAAGAGTCTCTTTTGTCCCCAACACACCCAATACAATGGTAAATCATATAGGTGCTGTAGTTCGACGAAGAGATGGTGATACAAGTGCAATATGGATGGTAGATATAGGTTTTTGTAATATGAAAATATAAAAACAGCAAAGTAACTAGTACCAAAAGTGAGCGTAAACGGTATTGCAATGCTTCGAAACAAGGCCTAGGGTTCATACTTTCACTAGTGCAAGTTCTCTCAACAATGACAACATAATTGGATCATATAACAATCCCTCAATGTGCAACAAAGAGTCACTCCAAAGTCACTAATAGAAGAGAACAAACGAAGAGATTATTGTAGGGTATGAAACCACCTCAAAGTTATTCTTTCTGATCGATCTATTGGGCTATTCCTATAAGTGTCACAAACAGCCCTAGAGTTCGTACTAAAATAATACCTTAGGACACACATCAACCAAAACCCTAATGTCACCTAGATACTCCAATGTCACCTCAATTATCCGCGGGTTTGATTATACGATATGCATCACACAATCTCAGATTCATCTATTCAAACCAACACAAAGAACTTCAAAGAGTGCCCCAAAGTTTCTACCAGAGAGTCAAGACGAAAACGTGTGCCAACCCCTATGCATATGTTCACAAGGTCACAAAACCCACAAGTTGATCACCAAAATATACATCAAGTGGATCATGTGAATATCCCGTTGTCACCATAGATAAGCACATGCAAGACATACATAAAGTGTTCTCAAATCCTTAAAGACTCAATCCGATAAGATAACTTCAAAGGAAAAACTTGATCCATTTACAACAAGGTAGAAGGGGAGAAGCATCATAAGATCCAACTATAGTAGCAAAGCTCGCGATACATCAAGATCGTGCCAAATCAAGAACACAAGAGAAAGAGATCAAACACATAGCTACCCTCAGCCCCGAGGGTGAACTACTCCCTCCTCGTCATGGAGAGCGCCGGGATGATGAAGATGGTCACCGGTGATGGATCCCCCCTCCGGCAGGGTGCGGGAACAGGGTCCCGATTGGTTTTTGGTAGATATAGAGGCTTGCGGCGGAGAAACTCCCGATCTAGGTTTCTTTTCGGGGGTTTCTGTATTTATAGGAATTTTTGGCTTCGGTTTCACGTCGGGGGAGGTCCACGAGGAAGCCATGAGGTAGGGGGGCGCACCCAGGGGGTAGGGCGCACCCTCCACCCTCATGGTAGCCTCGGGACTCTTCTGGTCCATCTCCGATGTTCCGTGGGCTTCTTTTGGTCCAAAAATAATCTCCGTAAATTTTGTAACATCCCAAATTTTCAATTTGGAATGTTATACAATAGATCATTATAGCATATCATATTTACTGCATTTTGGCCCGATCCTAGAAATTCTACGCAACTCAAGGACCCACGGAGAGAGTTGGGGATTTCGTTATTTTCATATTTGAGTTTTCTCAAAATTTGAAAATAGGATAATTTGATTTTATTTATTTTATCTTCAATTATTTCAATTATAAAAATATGAGAGAGGGAATAAAATGACTTTCCCAAAATAAAGAAATATTGAGGATTTAATAATAAAATCAAATAAGATTTTATTTTGGATTTTATTGCTATTTTATTTGAATTTAGGAAAAATGCGCGTTTTCCAAAATTGCATTTAGGCCCCAAATAAATGTTCATCTAAACTGGCTTGATTTTAGAAGTCGGGGAAATTTTATTTGGGATTTTTGGAGTCCGTTTAGTATTTCTTTTAATTGTTTTTCTGCGTGTAATGTTTTTTTTAAAACGAACCGACCTAATCGGGCCGTGTCCGTCCGGGACTCCGACCCGGCCGGCCCTTTAAGAGCCGGAGGCCCGAGCCGCCAGCCCCCGCCCCCGAGCCCTAGCGCCACCCGCCTCCCGCCGCCGTCGTCGTGTTCCGCCGCCGCAGCCGCCGTGTTCCACTGCCGCCGCCGCTGTGTTCCGCCGCCACCGCCGTCAGAGATCGCCGCCGCCGCCCGCACCGCGCCGCCCCGACGCCCCGCCGCCGGATCCCGCCGCCGCCACCGCCCCACCGCCCCATCGCCACGCCGCCGTCCGCCCTCGCCAGCCCCGCCGGAGCCCGACGCCGCCTCGCGGGACCCCGACCCGAGGTAGCCGCTGCCGCCGCTGGTTTTCGCCGGTTAACCGCTCGTTTTTTTAAAACCGTGGTTGTTTTTAATTAGATCGGTTTTTTATTTTTTCTTCCGGTTTAGTTATTTAGCGAACGCCCGTTTGTTCGTTTGTTTTAACGAACGATTTTCGTTTTTTCGCAAACAGCGAACGTTCGTTCGTTAGCCTGTTCGTCCGTTTTTCTTTTTATCGGATTTTCCGCGATTATTTCTGATCACGATTTCTGATCCGATTTTCGTTCTAGTATAACTTTTTGCTCGTTTATCGGAATCAGGCGAATCAAGCGCCTAGAGTTTCGTCTCGAAACCCTCTTTCCTTTTAACCAACTCAAACAAGTTTTTGCTACTGTAAAATTTGACTTAGGTCCAGATTAGTAAGCGAAGCTTGTTTCTTTCGTCGTTTGACTTTTGTTGCTTCGTTTGGTTTGATTCTTTTTGCAAACCGGAGTTCTTAAGTTGAACTTTCTGGTTAGATCTCTTATTTGAGTTTTACCTGTGCATTAGATGAGTACTTATTGTATGCTTGTTTGTTTGCGATAGAGTACCCGGAGTGCGCCGCTTGCTACTTTGAATCTCTAGGTTTCACGGATCATCAGCAAGGCAAGTGACACTTTGATCATACCCTTTTACTACCCAGTTTTATTGCATTAGATCAATCCTCAAACAATTGCATGATTAGGATCTGATTAATATTTGGGTTTTGGGAAGTAGATGAGGTAGTACCTATTACCTGTTTTATTATCGAACCCTTGGGAGTTACTCTATGTTTGCTTATTATACCATGCTATGCTAGTAGACGTGGATTGGGTGAGTGTATCCATGACAGATGTGAGATTGTTAATTTAATGGTTTATTTAAGGTGACAACTTTAATACACATCTGGGTGGATTGAGGCACCCGGGTATTCCAGTGATTGCCTGTTTTTCTTTATGGACCGCCACCCAGGCTCAAAGGGATCATGAGATTATTCATGCTAGAAACTTTCGTGTGCAGCCACAAGCTACTATGGGCTCTAGCATAGTTGACTAAGTTGTGCGAACTCTTACAGTGGTAGACTAGCAGATGTAGGGGATGTAGGTTGGTACTGTCTACCCGATCGTAAGGTGCTAGTGCTTCTGAAAGACTATGTCTTGGTCATCCGTTTCTCAAACACCATGTAGTGCGAGAATCCCAACGGAGGAGATCGAGTCTTGTGGGGAAAAGTGCGCAAACCTCTGCAGAGTGTATAAACTAATCATGGTTAGTTGTGTCCCGGTTATGGACATCTTGAGTATCTAGTACTTGGATTATCATGTGAATCTCATCATGTTACTTTAATTAATATTGTTGGGTTTTTAATGTTGATGCTTAATCGGGATTGAGAGGGTGTCTACGCTCTCAATGTTTAACAACCACCATGATAGTTAAATAAAATTTATTCCTTTGAAGTAGGGAAAAATTGGCTTTACGCAAAACTGTAACCATAGAGCTTTTCCACCAAGCCATACATGCATGTAGTATAGATTTACTCTTTCATTACGCTCTATGTGTTACATTGCCAGCATATTCCATGTGCTGACCCGTTTCGGGCTGCAACGTTCATGTTGCAGACTTTTTAGACGACGAGTAAGGTGCCTTAGGTCGTGGTTCTATACTCAGTGATGCCGTTGGAGTTGATGGACTCACTTATCTTCCAAGCCTTCCATTGTTATCGTTATTAGATGGCCTTAAGCCATATTTATTGTAATGAGTTCTCTTTGGATACAATTTGATGTAATAAGTGTGTGATTGCTACTCTGTTATAAATCCTTCAAGTACTGTGCGTGTCAGCATTACTGATCCAGGGATGACACTGATGCACAGAGATCAGGCTGTTTGAGGTCTGGTCGCTACAAGATGGTATCAGAGCACACGCTGACTGTAGGACACGACCACTAAGCTAAAGCCCTAGATCACTACTCTCTCTTCTCATTTCTGACTCCTCATCTTTTCTACTCTTTTAGGATGGAGGATGCAAGGAACAAGTTCACGCAACCGGATGAAGAGACACCCTTTGGACGTCACCTGAAGGAAGTCACTAGATACTTGAACATTGGAGTACCAAGTTTCACCGGGACCTATAACGCCACTTTACCTGAAGAGGAGCGCTGGATGATTCAAGTTCAAGTACCTGGAAGGACATTCATGCCCGTCACTGAGCCCATAGAGTTTTCCTTTGATGCACCAACCTGGAGCCTAGGAAAGAGCATGGCAGCCCACATCACAATGGGACGCATTGGAGAAGTTTACCACAAGGATCTCAAGGATACTATATACCAGATTTGTGGGCGCCGAGATGAACAATGGGAGATGATCAGCACCAGGAAGGATAGATCAATTGCAGCTTTCATCCAGAAGTTAAACCAGCACATTCGACGCCAGGAGAACCAGATGTGCGCAGGCATGATGGATCTGAAGAAGGCCATGACCAAAATCATGGAACTGGAGGAAGAACTCAAGTCTACATGTGATGGATATGAGGAGGAAATAGCAACACTAGTGGAGAAGAATGATGATCTGGAGAAGAAGCTAAGAGTGTTTATGGGATTTCCAGCAACTGGAGGAGAAGATGATTGCACTTGTCCAGAGAACTACATCATCATCGACGACACGGACTCAGACCCAGATGATAGTGATGATGACTATGTTGATGAAGCTGGAGCAGATATCATGGAGTCTTCATCGGAGCAGTTTTTCTAGTCGACCACCATAACAGTAGTAGTATTCCCCCATGTATCTAGTATAGTCCTAGCACTTTTGTAATGATAGTTAGACCGTTGTATGCCCTTGTTTGAATTGATTGAAGTGATATTGTTTGCTTTTGTCTCATGTGCATATGGGTAGTGTTTTCTCTCTAGATCTCATTCTATTCTATATTCTCATCTTTTCTAAACCCTCAGATGCCTCCGAGACGTGACAATGGATTTGCTTTCCCACCGGAGCTCACTCAGTTGATCCAGCAGCAGAATGCGTTGATGCAGTTGCTAGTCCAAAATCGGAATCAGGGGAAAAACAACAACAACAACCCACCACCGCCACCACCTGTCGATCACTTAACCCGTTTTCTTAGGCTGAATCCGCCGGTGTTCTCCAGTAGCACCGAGCCGATTGTTGCAGATGATTGGCTCCGCAAGATAGCAAGGGAGTTGACCACTGCAGGATGCACAGATGCGGAAAGGGTGCGTTTTGCCGCACATCAGCTTGAAGGACCTGCAGCATCATGGTGGGAGAATTTCACAGCCACTTACCCCATCGACACTGTCACATGGGATTAGTTTCAGCAGGCTTTCCGTACTGCCCCTGTTTCAGCAGGAGCAATGGCCATGAAGAAGCGTGAGTTTCACAACTTACGCCAGGGAGGACGTACAGTTGGCCAATATGTGGATGACTTTAGTAAGCTAGCACGTTATGCCCCAGATGACGTTGCTACAGATGCAGCTAAGCAGGAGAAGTTTCTGGAAGGACTGAATGATGAGCTGAGCATGTAGTTGATGGTAGCAACTTTCAATAACTACCAGGAGTTGGTAGATAGAGCTCTCATGATTGAAGGGAAGCAGCAGCAGATTGAAAACCGCAAGAGGAAGTATGGAAGAGGGAAGTACAATTCCGGAGCTCAGCAGAAGCCACGTTTTACCCCGAAATCGGGAGGACAGTTCCAGCATACCCATGGAGGTGGTAGCTCACACAACCATAATGGTTCCAAGAATGGTAACGGGAATGGAGGAAGCAATGGCCAGAATCATACCAATCCCTCAACACCAGCCAAGAGAGACCTGAGCCAAGTCACTTGCTATAAGTGTCAGAAGACTGGACATTATGCCAATGAATGTCCTGAAGCCCAGAATGGAAATGGCAATGGAAGCTTTGGGAAGAAGCCGAACCCTTTCAACAGGGGACAAGTGAACCACGTTAACATGGAGGAGGTTGAAGCCCAGCCCGCTGCAGTAATAGGTAAGTTTTTGGTTAAGTCATTTACTGCAGTCGTTCTTTTTGATACTGGCGCATCGCATTCATACATATCAAGGGGATTTGTGGATAAGTATAAACTGCCAACCCAAGCCCTTTGGTCACCCATGTTAGTAACCTTGCCTGGAGCAGAATATATGGCTAGTCTATGGTGTGATCGGTTACCATTAAGGATTGGTAACTACGTGTTTCCCTCAGACCTTATAGTATTGGAATCGCAAGGATTGGATGTGATATTAGTAGGGGTGGGCGTTCGGTTCCCCCGAACCGAACGGTTCGGTGCTTCGGTGTTTCACTTTTCTCGGTTCCCAGAAAACACCAACCGATTGGTCTCTAGAAATAAATAAAACCGAGCCTTCGGTGCACCGATTGATCGGTTCGGTATTCGGTTCTGCACTGAATACACCGAACAGCTGGGGCCTGGGTGCCTGGGCACAACCGCGCGAGGCTGGTTTGAGCTACTCCCTCCGTTCCAAAATAGGTGACTCAACTTTGTACTAAACTTTAGTACAAAGTTGTTTAGTACAAAGTTGAGTCACCTATTTTGGAACATGACAAGACGTGTTATGCTCAAAGAATAGAAAAGGATGACAGGAGCTGAGCGAGACAGCAGGCAGCAGCAAACAACACCTAGGTTCACTACAAAAAATGAAAGCAGACTGATATCAAGTACACGTGGACGAGAATTAGTGAGGGAATCAGGGGACCAGCCGGCCAGCCTACGTCACTGTTTGCCACACATCACATCAAGGCGCCATCAATTCAATTGATTTTTGTTTCGCTGGCAGCACAGAGTCAGAGCGTACGAATGGAAATTAATTTATGAAGGACGCATGATTAGCTAGCAAAAACTAATCGAGTTACCAGTGGGCCTCGGTGCTTCGGTCATTTCGGTTTAGCGAGCACGCAGACCGAAATAATCAAAGTAAATTCGGTTTCCTAGAATCACTAACCGAGCATAGTACCGAATAAATCGGTTTCGGTCCATTTCGGCTTCGGGCCAGGTTAATTCGGTTCGGTCGCTCAGTTTTCGGGTTATATGCCCACCCCTAGATATTAGGCATGGATTGGTTATCGAAGTATGGAGGGAACATTGAATGCGCCAGTAAGACGATTTTGCTCACAACGCCAGACAGAAGAAGGATCAAGTATGTATCCCGGCATGTGCCGAAGAGGACTCAAGTAAATTCCTTATCAGGAGTGTACAGGAGGAAGTACCAGTGGTGAAGGATTTTCCTGAAGTATTTCCATAAGAGTTGCCAGGCATGCCACCGGATAGAGACATTGAGTTTTTGATTGAGATTTTGCCAGGCACAGGGCCAATATCTAAGAGACCATACAGGATGCCTGCAAAAGATTTGGAGGAGATTAAGAAGCAGATTAAGGAGTTACTGGATAAAGGCTATATTCGCCCAAGTTCTTTGCTTTGGGGATCGTCAGTACTTCTAGTGGAGAAGAAGGACGGATCATTGAGGATGGTTGTTGATTATCGAGGATTGAATGCAGTAACCATCAAGAACAAGTACCCACTGCCGATGATCAATGATTTGTTCGACCGATTGCAAGGAGCTAAGATATTTTCCAAGATCGATTTGCGATCAGGATACCATCAGTTGAAGATTCGAGAGCAGGATATACCTAAGACGACTTTTACCACCAGGTATGGGCTGTACGAGTATACAATTATGTCATTTGGTCTAACTAACGCACCTGCCTATTTCATGAACATGATGAACAAGGTGTTTATGGAATTTCTGGATAAGTTCGTCGTGGTGTTTATTGATGATATTTTGGTCTACTCGAAGAACGAGGAGGAGCATAAGGAGCATTTGCGTTTGGTACTTGAGAAGCTCAGAGAACATCAGTTATATGCCAAGTTCAGCAAATGTGAATTTTGGTTGAAGGAAGTGGGATTCCTCGGACATGTTATACCCGGAGAAGGAATAGCAGTAGATCCCACCAAAGTTGTCACTGTGACCAATTGGGTAGCACCAACGACAGTTGGAGAGATCTAGAGTTTTCTTGGACTGGCAGGATACTACAGGAGATTCATTGAGAATTTCTCGAAGATTGCGAAGCCCATGACGGAGTTGTTGAAGAAGGATACCAAGTTGAAATGGACTGAGGAATGTGAGGCCAGTTTCTAGGAGTTGAAGAAACGTTTGGTTACCTCACCAGTGTTGATTCTGCTAGATCAGAGCAAGGATTACGAGGTGTTTTGCGATGCTTCACGTCGAGGACTTGGAGCAATGCTTATGCAGGAGGGAAGAGTTGTTTCGTATGCCTCACGACAACTGAAACCTCATGAGTTGAATTATGCCTCCCATGATTTGGAGTTAGCAGCCGTAGTGCACGCGTTGAAGACTTGGAGACATTTTCTCATCGGAAACCATTGTGAGGTGTACACGAATCACAAAGAGTTTGAAGTACATCTTCACGCAGAAGGAGTTGAATCTCAGGCAAAGGAGATGGTTGGAGCTCATCAAGGATTATGATATGAGATTGCATTATCACCCCGGAAAGGCTAACGTAGTAGCCGATGCGTTGAGCCGTAAGAGCCATGTGAACACACTAATGACCATAGAATTACCGAAGGAGTTAGCCGAGGATCTTCATGAGCTATGTTTGGAAATAGTTCTGAGAGGCTATGTAGCAGCATTGGAGATTCAATCTACTTTGATGGATAAGATCCGAGAAGCTCAGAAGACTGACAAGGAGATTGCCTCTAGAAAGGAGAAGATGAGCAAAGGAAAAGCTAAAGGATTTCGTGAGGATGAGCACGATACCCTATGGTTTGAAGACCGCGTTTATGTGCCTAATGACCCGGAGATCAGGAAATTGATTCTGCAAGAGGCCCATGATTCACCATATTCGATTCACCCAGGAAATACCAAGATGTATTTGGATTTGAAGGATACTTTCTGGTGGACCAGAATGAAGAAGGATATTGCGGAGTATGTAGCAGTTTGTGATGTATGTCAGAGAGTAAAGGCAGAGCATCAGAAGCCAGCAGGATTGTTACAGCCATTGCCCATTCCCGAATGGAAGTGGGATAAGTTAGGCATGGATTTTATCACGGGATTGCCCAGGACTCATTTGGGCTACGACTCGATTTGGGTTGTAGTTGATCGTTTGACGAAGGTAGCTCATTTCATCCCAGTGAAGACCACTTACACCAGTGCTAAGTTGGCAAAGATATACATGACCAAGATTGTATGTCTGCATGGAGTTCCGAGGAGTATTGTATCAGATAGAGGAACCCAGTTAACCTCAAAGTTCTGGAATTAGTTGCACAAAACTTTGGGTACCAGGCTAGAGTTTAGTACAGCCTTTCATCTGCAGACAGATGGACAAACCGAGAGAGTCAATCAGATTTTGGAGGATATGCTAAGAGCTTGTGCGCTAGATTACGGATCTAGTTGGGACGACAATTTGCCATATGCAGAGTTCTCTTACAACACTAGTTATCAATCCAGTTTGAAGATGGCCCCTTTCGAAGCCTTATACGGAAGGAGGTGCAGGACCCCGTTATCGTGGGATGAAGTTGGAGACCTCCAGTTGTTTGGACCAGATCTGATTAAGGAGTCTGAACAGAAAGTGAAGTTGATTCGTGATAGGCTCAAGGTAGCCTAGTCCAGGCAGAAAAGCTATGCAGATCCTAAATGCAAGAAGACTGTTTACGAAGTCGGAGATAGAGTCTATCCTTGTGTATCACCACTTCGAGGAGTTAAGCGCTTTGGAGTTAAGGGAAAGTTAGCACCACATTTTGTGGGACCATACAAAGTTTTGGAGCGTATGGGAGAAGTTGCTTACAAGTTGGAATTGCCTG
The DNA here is from genome assembly GCF_018294505.1 of Triticum aestivum. Taxonomy (NCBI): domain Eukaryota; kingdom Viridiplantae; phylum Streptophyta; class Magnoliopsida; order Poales; family Poaceae; genus Triticum; species Triticum aestivum. The sequence continues at coordinate 454,416,878 of NC_057801.1, forward strand.
AGGGATTGTCAGCAGTTCACGATGTGTTCCACGTTTCCCAGTTGAAGAAGTGCCACACAGAGATGGCTGATATACCACTGAGAGATATAGTGCCGCTGGAAGCGATTCAGTTGGACAGTGATTTGACCTATGAGGAGAAACCAGTTAAGATTCTTGAGTATGCAAGCTGAGTCACCCGCAGCAAGCTTATCAAGTTTTGCAAAGTTCAGTGGAGCCACCACCCAGAGGATGAAGCCACCTGGGAGCGAGAGGAAGATCTGCTGAAGGATCACCCTCACCTATTTTCTAGCCAACCCGAATCTCGAGGGCGAGATTCATCTTAAGGGGGGTAGGTTTGTAACATCCCAAATTTTCTATTTGGAATGTTATACAATATATCATTATTGCATATCATATTTACTGCATTTTGGCTCGATCCTAGAAATTCTACGCAACTCAACGACCCACGGAGAGAGTTGGGGATTTCGTTATTTTCATATTTGAGTTTTCTCAAATTTTGAAAATAGGATCATTTGATTTGATTAATTTTATCTTCAATTATTTCAATTATAAAAATATGAGAGAGGGAATAAAATGAATTTCCCAAAATCAAGAAATATTGAGGATTAAATAATAAAATCAAATAAGATTTTATTTTGGATTTTATTGCTATTTTATTTGTATTTAGGAAAAATGCCCGTTTCTCAAAATTGCGTTTAGGCCCCAAATAAATGTTCATCTAAACCGGCTTGATTTTAGAAGTCGGGGAAAATTTATTTCGGGATTTTTGGAGTCCGTTTAATATTTCTTTTAATTATTTTTCTGCGTGTAATGTTTTAAAAAAACGAACCGACCTAACCGGACCGTGTCCGTCCGGGACTCCGACCCGGCCGGCCCTTTAAGAGCCGGAGGCCCGAGCCGCTAGCCCCCGCCCCCGAACCCTAGAGCCGCCCGCCTCCCGCCGCCGCCGCCGCGTTCCGCCGCCGCCGGAGATCGCCGCCGCCGCTCGCGCCGCGCCGCCCCGACGCCAGATCCCGCCGCCGCCGCCACCGCCCCGCCGTCGTCCGCCCTCGCCGCCACCGGTTCCAGCCCCGCTGGAGCCCGCCGCCGCCTCGCCGGACCCCGACCCGAGGTAGCCGCAGCCGCCGCTGGTTTTCGCCGGTTAACCGCCCGGTTTTTTTAAAACCCCAATTTTTTTATTAGATCGGTTTTTTTATTTTTTTCTTCCGGTTTAGTTATTTAGCGAACGCCCGTTCGTTCGTTCGTTTTAACGAACGGTTTTCATTTTTTCGCAGACAGCGAACGTTCGTTCGTTAGCCTGTTCATCCGTTTTTCTTTTTATCGGATTTTCCGCGATTATTTCTGATCGTGATTTCTGATCCAATTTTCGTTCTATTATAACTTTTCGCTCGTTTATCGGAATCAGGTGAATCAAGCGCCTAGAGTTTCGTCTCGAAACCCTCTTTCCATTTAACCAACTCAAATAAGTTTTTGCTACTGTACAATTTGACTTAGGTCCATATTAGTTAATGAAGCTTGTTTCTTTCGTCGTTTGACTCTCGTTGCTTTGTTTGATTTGATTCTTTTTGCAAACCGGAGTTCTTAAGTTGAACTTTCTGGTTAGATCTCTTATTTGAGTTTTACCTGTGCATTAGATGAGTACTTATTGTATGCTTGTTTGTTTGCGATAGAGTACCCGGAGTGCGCCGCTTGCTACTTTGAATCTCTAGGTTTCGTGGATCATCAGCAAGGCAAGTGACACTTTGATCATACCCTTTTACTACCCAGTTTTATTGCATTGGATCAATTCCCAAACAATTGCCTGATTAGGATCTGATTAATATGTGGGTTTTGGGAAGTAGACAAAGTTGTGCGAAATCTTACAATGGTAGACTAGCAGATGTAGGGGATGTAGGTTGGTACTGTCTACCTGATCATAAGGTGCTAGTGCTTCTGAAAGACTATGTCTCGGTCGTCCGTTTCTCAAACACCATGTAGTGTGAGAATCCCAACGGAGGAGATCGAGTCTTGTGGGGAAAAGTGCGCAAACCTATGCAGAGTGTATAAACTAATCATGGTTAGCCGTGTCCCCGGTTATGGACATCTTGAGTATCTAGTACTTGGATTATCATGTGAATCTCATCATGTTACTTTAATTAATATTGTTGGGTTTTTAATGTTGATGCTTAATTGGGATTGAGAGGGTGTCTATGCTCTCAATGTTTAACAACCACCATGATAGTTAAAGAAAATTTATTCCTTTGAAGTAGGGAAAAATTGGCTTTACGCAAAACTGTAACCATAGAGCTTTTTCACCAAGCCATACATGCATGTAGTATAGATTTACTCTTTCATTACGCTCTATGTGTTACATTGCCAGCATATTCCATGTGCTGACCCGTTTCGGGCTGCAACGTTCATGTTGCAGACTTTTCAGACGACAAGTAAGGTGCCTTAGGTCGTGGCTCTATACTCAGTGATGCCGTTAGAGTTGATGGACTCACTTATCTTGCAAGCCTTCCACTGTTATTGTTATTAGATGGCCTTAAGCCATATTTATTGTAATGAGTTCTCTTTGGAGACAATTCAATGTAATAAGTGTGTGATTGCTACTCTGTTATAAATCCTTCAAGTAATGTGCGTGTCAGCATTACTGATCTAGGGATGACACTACAAATTTTTAGGTCAATTGGACTCCGTTTGATATTCCTTTTCTGCGATACTCAAAAACAAGGAAAAGAATTGAAACTCGCACTGGGCTCTAGGTTAATAGGTTAGTGCCAAAAATCATATAAAATACCATAGAAATGCATATAAAACATCCAAGATGGATAATATAATAGCATGGAACAATAAAAAATTATAGATATGTTGGAGACGTATCAGACATCACGAGGAGCTTCGGAATGGTCTGGAGGTAAAGATCTATAAATAGGAAGTCCTGTTTTGGTCACCGGGAAAGTTTCGGGCGTTATCGATATTATACCGGGGGTCCACCGGGGGGGTCCACCTGTCCCAGGGGCCCACATGGGCTGTAGGGGGTGCGCCCTGGCCTACATGGGCCAGGGGCACCATCACCAAAATGCCCATGTGCCTAGAACAAGGAAAAGGGGGAAGAGTCCTAAGGGGGGAAGGCACCCCACTAGGTGGCTTGGGGAGGGAGGATTCCTCCCTAGGCCAGTGCTCCCTCCCTTGGAGGGGTCAGGTGTAACGCCCCGGATTCGTTGCGCCAGGTGTCTGCCAGTTATTCGCCGTCTTTGCCATGTCATTTGCTTGCGTGTTGCACTTTGCCATGTCATCATCTGCATTTCATATCATGTCATCATGTGCATCTCATGTTGCATACATGTTCGTCTCATGCATCCGAGCATTTTCCCCGTTGTCCGTTTTGCAATCCGGCGCTCCTATGTCATCCGGCGTCCCCTTTTTGCCTCTTCTCTTGTGCGAGTGCTAAATGTTCTCGGAATGGCCCGAGGTTTGCCAAGCGGCCTTGGTATAGCACCGGTAGACCGCCTGTCAAGTTTCGTGCCATTTGGAGTTCGTTTGGTACTCCAACGGTTAACCGGGTAACCGCGAAAGCCTCTTTTGTTGCAGCCCAACACCCCTTCCAAAGTGGCCCAAAGCCCAGCAAACTCCCCTCCATGCTCTCGGTCGTTCGATCACGATCGCGTGGCCGAAAACCGCTCCTCATTTGGACTCTCCTAGCTTCCTCTACCTATAAATATGCCTCCCCCTCCGAAATTCTCGGTCTAACCCTAGCCTCCTTCTACCTCGCGCCGCCGGACAAAATCCCCCACCGCCGGACATGTCCGCTCCGCCGCCCCCGACCAACCACAACATGACACGTCAGCTCCCCGCCGCCGTCTCCACCGCGGGCCCGTTCGGCCCATCTCGAACCCGCCCGGGCCCGAGGCATCCGCCGCCGCAGCCCGCGGGGCCCGTCCCGCGCGCCTCCGCCTCCGGGCCCCGCGCGCCGCCCCGCGCCCGCCGCCGGCGAGCTCCCCGCCCGGTCGCCGGCGCCTCCCCGCCGCCGGCCTGGGCAGCCGCCGCCCGCCGCTGCCTCCCCGCCGCCGGCCTGGGCAGCCGCCGCCCGCCGCCGCGGGTGGCGCCTCCGCCGCCCGCGCCGCCCCGCCGTGGCTCTTCCGCGCCGCCCTCCTCGTCCGGCCGCTGCCTCCGCCGCGGCACGCAGCCCCCGCCGGACCCACCACCTCCTCCGGCGCCGGCCGCCCTCCCCGCGCCCCTGCCGGAGCTCGCCGCCCCGCCGCGGCCTGCTCCCCCGCCGAGCGCCCCGCGCGCCCCCATCTCCGGCGAGGCCTTGGCCTCCTCCGCCGGTGCCGCGCCACGCCTCGGTTCCCGTGCCGGCCCGATCCAGATCCGCCCCGCGTTGACCTTCCCTCCCCCTCAGGTCGAAAAATTCCACTAAGTCCCAGATTTCTGACAAAATCATGCCATGTTCATCGCATCACATCTCTGCATCCGTAGCTCCATTTTGCGCGTGTAATATGTCAAATAGTTTGTCTCGACGAGGACTTCATTTAATTCCATTGCATCATTTTCATTTGAGCTCATCTTGATGCCCGAAATGCTATTGGAAGAGTGCATGTTGATGTTAATCTGCTGAAACTGTTATAACTTGCTCATTTATCATTTTTGCCATGATTGATGTGTGCACCCTATGAGGTTGATGTCTACATGAGTGTTGATCTATGCCATGCCTTCTTTCCAGTGGTGCCAACCATGTATTTTTGTGAGTTGTGTCCTGAGTGCATCAAGCTTGCTAAGTAGGGTACTTGCTGTTGCTGTTTTGCTAGGCTGATTCTGTTATATTTTGTTGCTATGTTAACATGCTTCTACTAATCATTCTATGCATAATCTGGAGATGTCCTATAAACATGTTTTGATCTACATGTCATGCTCTATACATTCATGCCCTTGGTTGCAATTATAGCCTGCTGGAACATGTTGTAATCTTGCTCTAAAGTTTGCTAAATGATGTTGCTGTCAGCCTGTTAACATTAAGTTCACTTGTTCCCATGTGTTTTGCTAGTGTTCCATGCACCCTATGAACTTGCTCTTGCCATGCTTAGCTTCATAAACATGTCTTCTTGCTGTTGGTTGCCTTTCCATGCCATGTATTGCTCTGTGGTGAGTGATTCAAGCTCACCAACATGCCTACTTATTATTGTTCCTGCCATGTATGAATCTGTAATATAACTTGCCATGTTTACATGGGTGCCATCTTATCTTCTGATCCTTTTTGGCTCATGGTCAGTAAGGGACTTTTGATCTATGCAATTAGTAGATTCATGCCACGCCTTTGTTTGACATGATATGTTCCTGTAACATGTTGTTTGATAGCTCTAAACATTGCAACCTGATGTTATTCCTGCTAAGTCTGAAACTGTTATTATTTGCTATCTTACCATGTCTTTTTGAGCATGATCTAGTGATTTCTGGAGATAGCTCAGTGTTCATGTTTTGTTATGCTTTACCTGTACTTCATGCCCATGCCTTTTGTTATTATGTTGGGGTGCTGTAGCATATTGTTTTGATGCTTGTAAGATGCCTAGTTGCTGTTATGGACAGATTGTTGTTATGACTTGTATAGAGTGCATGTGTTGAACCGATGCTCCGTTTTGAGTGTGCTCTATATGAAACTTGCTTATTTTTGCATGTAGCTTCTTATTATCATGTTGCATCCTTGTTTTGATGTGTTTGCTTGATGTTTGTATGCATTTTGCATCAATGTCATGTTTAACTTGTTTTGCTCATATCTTCTAGGCCGTAGCTCCAAATCTAATGAACTTTATATGTAACTTGACTAGAATTTCGTGTAGATCATCTTGGTGCTCTTTAACTTGCTGTTTAACAACTTCAACTTAAGGTTTATTCAGTTCTGGACCAATTTCGAAATTTGCATATGAGGACTTACCGGAATTGTTATATGTTGTTCCCGGCCTCATTTAAACTTGCTTTGATGTGTTGTTCTTGTTTGCATCATCTCTTGCCATGAGTAGCTTCATGTAGCTTGGTCATGCATCATTCTTGTTGTGCATCATGTCTTGTTCATGTGTGGTGTGTTTACCATGTTGTGTGCTTCTTCTCGATAGTTCCCGTTTCGTTGCGATCGTGAGGATGCGTTCGTCTACGCTTGGTTCGTCTTCGTGGCTTCATCTTCTTCATGGACTCGTTCTTCTTCCTTACGGGATTTCAGGCAAGATGACCGCTACCCTGGATCTCACTACTATCATTGCTATGCTAGTTGCTTCGTTCTATCGCTATGCTGCGTTACCTATCTTTTGCTCATCAAGCCTCCCAAATTGCCATGAACCTCTAACCTTTGACACCATTCCTAGCAAACCGTTGTTTGGCTATGTTACCGCTTTGCTAAGCCCCTCTTATAGCGTTGCTAGCTGCAGGTGAAGTTGAAGATTTCTCCATGGTGGACAGGATTTTGGTTGGGATATCACAATATCTCTTATATTATTAATGCATCTATATATTTGGTAAAGGGTGGAAGGCTCGGCCTTATGCCTGGTGTTTTGTTCCACTCTTGCCGCCCTAGTTTCCGTCATACTGGTGTTATGTTCCCGGATTTTGCGTTCCTAACACGGTCGGGTGATTTATGGGACCCCCCTGACAGTTCGCTTTGAATAAAACTCCTCCAGCAAGGCCCAATATTGGTTTTACCATTTGCCTCACCACCACCTATATTTCCCTTGGGAGTAATTAACCCAAGGGTCATCTTTATTATAGCCCCCCCGGGCCAATGCTTGTCTAAGTGTTGGTCCAAACCAGAGCCACTTGCGGTGCTGCCCCTAGGCAACTTGGGGTATTGTCGGTTGCCGTACGTAGTGTTCATCCGGTCGTGGCCTGAGACAAGATACGCGTGGCTACTATTAGGATGTCGGCACGCCGGGAGGCTTTGCTGGTCTTGTTTTACCATTGTCGAAATGTCTTGTAAATTGGGATTCCGAGACTGATCGGGTCTTCCTGGGAGAAGGTCTATTCCTTCGTTGATCGCGAGAGCTTGTCATGGGCTAAGTTGGGACACCCCTGCAGGGTATAAACTTTCGAGAGCCGTGCCCGCGGTTATGTGGCAGATGGGAATTTGTTAATGTCCGGTTGTAGATAACTTGACACCAGATACGAATTAAAACGCATCAACCGCGTGTGTAGCCATGATGGTCTCTTCTCGGCGGAGTCCGGGAAGTGAACACGGTTTCTGTGTTATGTTTGATGTAAGTAGGTGTTCAGGATCACCTCTTGATCATTGCTAGCTTCACGACCATTCCGCTTGCTCTCTTCTCGCTCTTCTTTGCGTATGTTAGCCACCATATATGCTTAGCCGCTGCTGCAACCTCACCACTTTACCCCTTCCTTTCCCATTAAGCTTTGCTAGTCTTGATACCCATGGTAATGGGATTGCTGAGTCCTCGTGGCTCACAAATTACTACAACAACAGTTGCAGGTACAGGTTATGCGATAATCATGACGCGAGCGCGATGTTTGCTTGTTTTGGAGTTCTCTTCTGCTTCTTCTTCGATCAGGGGATAGGTTCCAGGTCGGCAGCCTGGGCTAGCAGGGTGGATGTCGTTTGAACTTCTGTTTGTGTTTCATCCGTAGTCGGATGTTGCTCTTATGTATTGTGATGTTGTATTTGTGTGGCATTGTATGCCTTATGTATGTATCCCCATCTATTATGTAATGTTGATGTAATGATATCCACCTTGCAAAAGCGTTCCAATATGCGGGTCTATCCTTGGTGGGACCTTTGAGTTCCTTTTGGATAGGGTCGCATATTGGGCGTGACATTAGGGCTGCGCCCTAGCCCTCCCCTTGCCTCCTATAAATAGTGGGGGAGAGGGAGGGGCTGGGGACACAAAATCCCGCGTCCCAGCGGTAGCCCTACCTCTCCCAAAACTCCAGTTTCTCCTCAGGTTGGTTCCGACTATGTTTGGCGAAGCCCTGCCGGTATTGCACCACCACCATTTCCACCACACCGCCATGCTGGTTGTTATCCCATCTACTTATCCTCTCTTGCTTGCTAGATCAAGAAGGAGGATACGTCATCGAACCACACGTGTACTGAATGCGGAGTTGCCGTCCGTTCGGCGCTAGATTGGATTGGATCGTGATTGGATCTCGAGGAGTACGACTACATCAACCACGTTATATATGCTTCCGCTTTAGGTCTACAAGGGTATGTAGACACACTCCCCTCTCGTTGCTTTGCATATCCTAGATTAGATCTTGGGTGTTCATAGGAAATTTATGATTTTCGTTCCCCATCAGTGGCATCATGAGCTAGGTCTATGCATAGATGTATATGCACGAGTAGAACACAAAGATGTTGTGGGCGTTGATGTTCAAATTGCTTACTTCCCTTGTCTTATTTGGATTCGGCGACATTGTGGGATGAAGCGGCCTGGATCAACCTTACATGTCCTTGCACATGAGACCGGTTCTACTGTTTGACATGCAACTTGTATTGCATAAAAGTGGCTTTGCAGGTGTCTGTCTCTCCTACTGTAGTTGAATCTGGTTTGACAAGGGCAGTCCTTGTAGAAGGTTAAAAGGCAACTTTTATATCACCATTGTGGTTTTGCATAGATAAGAACGGTTCTTATAGTTTGCCCTAATAGCCATGTAAAAATTGCAGCAACAAAGTAGAGGACGTCTAACTTGTTTTTGCAGGGCATGTTGTGATGTGGTATGGCCAAAACGTGATGTGATATATGTTGATGTATGAGATGGTCATGTTTTGTAATAGGTTCACGATGAAAGAACATGCAGTGCCCCCATGTTTGGTTTTGGTAACTGATGACAATCTATTTGGACTAATGGTTGCCTTGAGTTATATTTGAAGGATTTGTCCATAGGAATTTCTTGAAGTCAATGTGATAGTTGGGAGTTTATGTGTTGATGTTGACCAAGGTGCTTTCAAAGGAATTATATAAAAATTGGTCATGATACATGGTTGATCAAGATTAAGTCAAGAGTGAATCAAGTTGATCAACACACAAAGCGTAGAAGATGTATCAAGAGGGATCCAGTGATCCCAAGGTATGGTAAGCATTGTGCATTGCGCTTTGTGTACTAACCCATGGTCTATGTGCGAGTTATATGTGGGGTTAGGTATGTTTCTGTGGGCTTGCGTCAAGAGAAAGATATCATACAACCCATGAAGTGGATGACATCAAGTGGTGATTGTCATCAAGTTTGCGGTGTGCAAGTTCAAGTGGAGCATCACGAAGAGATCATGCTTGAAGCTTGCCATCCATTGTGGCGACAATGGACTTGTGAAGATGTGCCGAATAGTGGCTCACCCATAGGGGAGTATGGGGAGCAATCAACTAGTATTTATCGACCCATCGCAATCAAGAAAAGTGATCCATCTTGAGGATAAGATCATCATCATCTAGCTCAGGTGGATTATGTGCAAGGCAAAGGTTTGCCCTTGATAGGTTTTCTATTTTACTAGTCTCATGCTGGAAGTTGGGAGACCGGAATATAGTATCGATTGTCGTACTATCAAGGGGGCTCTCAAGTGAGTAGCTTGATCGTATCGTTCTTAGAGAAATCAAACCATTGCATCGTTGCATCATCTTCTTTGTTCTTTTTTGGTTTTTTTCCTTGAGAGATTTGGAGCTTTGGGTCATCTTCATGACAAGCTCGAGTTCATTGAAAAGGGAGTTCACATGCATGTTTATGATATTTTCGATGATGGAGGTTATGTTGATTCTTCTCTGTTGGAGGTTTCACTCCTATATACCTTAGGCATACCTCCCCTGCGACTTCTTAATATAACTAGTTGTTATTTGGATGCTTCTCGTCGTCATCTATCCAACAAGCTTGAGTTTGGTCAATTCGGAGTCTTGTAGAAGTTGTGCAATTTAGGCTTTATTGCATCCTCTGGTTTCTCGGTTGTGTTCCTGAAAGCCTCAAGCGGTAGTACTACTCTCTCGAGCAGTAGTAAGCGGCACTACAGCGGCCCTGTGTCGCGCGTAGTACCGCTGCTTCTGGGGATGCGATTTTTTGTGTTGGTTTTCACGCTAGTAGAGCGGTAGTAGCGAGCGGTCATACCTCTTATAGGCGGTAGTACCTCCCCGAGCGTTAGTACCTCTTATAAGTGGTACTACCTCTCCGGGCGGTAGTACCTCTTATAAGCGGTACTACCTCTCCGGGTGGTAGTACCTCTCCCCTGACTGGTACTACCTCTCTGGCAGAGCTACAACTCGTGTTTTTCTGTCTTGTTGGGTAGTTTTGACAGTGCTAAGCAGTAGTTCCGCTCCTCCGAGTGGTAGTACCGCTTGTGCACAACCTGAGTGCATAATGGTTGGATTCAGGGGTGCCTATAAAAGGGGGTCTTCTTCCCCATTGAACCTTATCTCTTTAGCTTGTGTTCTTCCCCCATTGTTGACCTTCTTCGACCTTGCTATCTCTCAATCCATCCATGGATTCTTGCTAGTTTTTTTTGGGGGGGGGGGAGAGGAGATCTAGATCCACATTTCTACTGATCACTTTCTCCTCTATGTGAGGGGAACCCCTTGGATCTAGATCTTGGAGTTCTTCGTGGTCTCTTCTTCGTTTTTCCTCTCATTTTTGTGGCACCCCGGCTCAGAGCGACCGGTTTACCCTGCATTGCCAGCCTAGAGACCTTGTCTTCTGGCAACACACAACAACATGGTACAGAAAACAACCGCTTTATTCATGCTAGCGGAACGTAGTTCATATTACAACAGTTAGCGAGGCCAAGTGGCACACATGGTGCGGCTGAACAATAAGTACATTATTTAGTGAACATAAAGGGGCCTCGATCATGACAACTACTCGGCAGCGGAACAACGTCATAGCGGGACTCCATAGCACAAGGACACCGACGTGGACACGGTCTAGACTCGGACATCACTCCTTTCCAACGGGACTTTCTTGAAATCTGGCATGACACGCCAGGTCAGTACATTGAATGTACTTGCAAGCTCACAATAAGCATAAACAAGATGACAGACAATATTATGATATTTATCCAATTTAATCAACAATGCAACTATATAACCAACATGCTGTAACAGTGCTCAACAGGTACTCATTCTTCCAACTTGCTTACCAGGTGTGACCAACAAACATAATATTACCAACACATACTCGTGATCCTTACGGCGATCACAACCCGACCATCTCATGGCCCGTGATCCTTACGGCGATCACAACCCGACCAACTCGTGGCCCGTGATCCTTACGGTGATCACAACCCAACAAATCATGTCCAAATCATAACGATGACCTCACTGTCATCCTTAGTGCAATTTAGTGTGCATATTTATTAAGTGTTGACCCATGGTGTACCTTACTTTCGAGCGTGTCCGTATCAGTGGACTCGGCTATCGATAGATTAAATGCACTCTGCAGAGGTTAGTACACTGTACCCACACTACGGAATCCATGGCCTCACCCTCCCATTCGGGTGGACCAACAACATTCCGACGAAACCATTTCACTGTCATGACACTCTCCCGGCCCCTCCGACTCAGACCACACCGGGCAAGTCCTGGGTGGCCTCGTGTCTACCTCCAGACACCTCGACCACCGTCGTGGCCACGATCCACATTGGGATCCGGTACCAAAATTAACTTAACAACGGGCTCACAAGGTTATGCTTGCCTACCGGGCCAGGGTACCGCACGCCCATAACCTTCCCTAAATTAAGGTACCGACCAGAGGCACGACAATGAAACGCATTAAGGCCGTCCCATACCGGCAAATGTGGTTGCACTAGGAAAGACTCCTTTCAGCGGCACCACGACCCGGTCAACAACATGTTGAAGTTGAATTATTAATCAGGTTCAACTTAATGTGAAAAGAAAATAACCGGTGTCATACTGCCATACCATGCATCACTTAACATATGCATCACATAACCGAGCAAAGACTGCACCAACGACGCTCCTACGGAGCCAACATAAACTCATGCTACTATACTGGTTAAAACCTCTCTTTACTTATACCAGAACTATTTCTAGCAATTATCATCATTATACCTCATGCAAAAATAATATTCAAATTACTCATCAACTCTATGACCATATTATTTATTTACCACTTGCAACTAAGTTCTCATTATCTTACCAACAATATTTACTTCAAACATACTGAAGTTCAAGCATTTTAACATAACAAGCATATAACAGAATATATTTATTATATAACTAATTTAAATGCATAAATATTCATATGTTCAAGTATGAAATCATAAATATTGAAGTGGCACCATGAAAATGTTACTGTGGCTTGCCTTAGTACTGATGAGGTTCACAAGGCTCCTGGTAATCCTCAAGACAAGCTGGTTCCTGTGAAAATATTCAAAAACCACAAATGAAAAATATCAAGAAACCTTCTGAAAATTGCCAGAAAATCTAGACAGCAAGGAAAAATCCCATATTTTGGGAGCTATTAGATTTTTGGACACAAAAGACGATGCAAAAAGAATCAGTGCATTTGGACTTGTAGAACAAAATTTATGGCTGTTTGAATGCTATTGGAATTTAAATGAATTTGAAAAAGAAAACAGAGAGGGGGTGACGTCGATGGCGTATTCTCCCAGGGCGCCGCCACTCATACCACTTCACATGCGTAGTGAGTGGCTGACTAGCAGGCCCCGCTAGTCAGGCCGGAGGGAGGGGAGAAGGAAACAGAGAGGCACGGTGCTTCGGCGGAGCTTACGCCGGTGTTGAGGCTTCTTGGACGAAAACGAGAGGGAGGGATCGACGGAGAAGGTTCTTACGCACCTGCCCGTACCCGTAGCGTGGCTAATGGTGACCGGACCGCGTCGGATTCTTCCTTGCAAGCGGATGCAGAACACGGTGGTCGCCGGAGATGAGGAAGACGACGGCTAGGGGCGGCTCCAGGGGCTCTAGCTTGGCGCGTTAGCTTCACGGAGGAGAGGCGGAGGCCCTGGCAGGGTCGCCTTGGCTTGGGACTGGTCGGAGCTGCAGGGACGATCTAAAGGGGATCGCCGGCGAGCTTGGCTCCGGAACGGCAGCCCGCGGCCTGCCCGGCCGGGCTGCGGCTTCTAGTGGCTATAGGAGGGAGTGGTGGTGATATGTGATGCTCCAGGAGGTTGCGGAGGAGGGGGGGGGGTTTATAGGCAGGAAGGCAAGGAGGGCTCGGGCTCCGTCGTAGGACAGCTGTCTCCGGCGCTCGACGACTAACGGCATTAGAGAGAGTGGGGGGAGGCGACGGGGGTCACGTGAGAGCTGTGCGCGGACGCGGACAAGCACAGGAGGGAGGAGGAAAGGGACGAACACAGTGCGCGGGCACTGTGCCGGTTGCCGGACCGTGCCCGTGCTCGCTGCGGCGAGCTCCGGCATCGGCGAGCGGCAGGGAGGATTTAAGGGGGTGGAGACGAGGATGGTGGCGAGGGGGGACACGCTCTGGCTGGCCGAGCAGCGAGCACGCGCGCCACAGAGGTGCTGGTGACGCACAGAGCGCGCGTTTGGCATGCCAGCACGCTCGGACGAACGCGGTCACCGCATGGACCGTGACATCAGGCCACATATGCACTAACCATGATGTCTGGCGTGTAGTCCTTAGTAAACTTAGGTGTTACCACGGCTCGGTTTGTTTCCAGGTGCAGTAGAAGTGAAATGGTGAAGAGGTTAAGTTACTGGACAGGATCTTTGAATAGTTACTGTGGTCAAACCACAGGGATTCAAGGGCTGAGCTTTGTGGTTTTACTGACTCTCACTAAGGTGAATAAGCACAGGGAAAACCAGCTACATTGGAGCTAGTAAAAAGGTAGTTGCTGTAGAAACTACCATTCCAGCCCAGAAGTGAAAATATTTTCTGTAGCCAAAATACTCCAAAGAGTGATGAAATCTTTTTGCTCAGAAATGTGCCCTAGGGTCCAAAGAATATTTGGGATTTTTCTCAGGATTTTTAGGGCAACAGAAATGAGGGTTGCTTTGGAGGTCAAAGAGTTTAGCTAGGGTTTAAGAGGCAAAATGAATATTTTTCATTTAAGAAAAATATTCGAAGCAATATTGTTGGGTTGGCCAGGGGTGAAATGATGGATTAGAACAGGAGAGGGGGCACTTGGGTGAAAATCAAGGGATACCCAAGTGATCAAGTCCAAATGGAATGATTCAAAACTCCAAATCCAAAATCAACTCAGCTGAAAATCAAGCAAAGAAAAGAGGGCAAAAACCAGGCTGTCACAAACCTCCCCCACTTAGAAAGAATCTCGTCCTCGAGATTCGGTTGCTTGGGAAAACCATTCTAGATAACATGCCCTTAGAAATTCTTCTCATTCCCAGGTTGATTCTGACTCGGTATGATGCATCCATTGAACCTTGTAAAACTTCCGTGACTTACTGCGAGTGACTCTTTCCATATGATCCAAAATTTTCACTGGCCTCTCTTCGTAGGTCAAGTCCTTTGCTAGTTCTATCTCTGCCAAATCGGTCTTTTTCTCGGGTGGTGAGATGCACCGTCGCAGTTGTGAAACGTGGAATACGTTGTGCACGTCGAACAGTTCCGGAGGCAACTCCAATTGATATGCCACAACACCTACTCGTGTCATGACGGGAAATGGACCAATAAACCTGGGTGCCAATTTTCCATGGGTTTGGAACCTTTTTACTCCCTTCATGGGTGTGACTCGAAGGTAGACATGTTCTCCGGGTTCAAAACTGATCTGTCGGTGCTTTGCATCGTAATAACTTTTCTTTCGCGATTTGGCCAGCTGTAATCTGTCTCGGATCTCCTTGACTTGCTCTTCGGCTTCCAGCATGAGATCTATTCCGAAAATACGGCTATCTCCGGTTTGTGACCAATTTAATGGAGTGCGGCACTTACGGCCATACAAAGCTTCATAAGGTGACATTTTTAAACTGGTCTGGAACCCATTGTTATACGAGAACTCGGCATACGGCAAGCAATCTTCCCATTGTGGTCCTTGGGCTAATACACAGGCTCGGAGCATATCTTCGAGTATCTGATTTACTCTTTCTGTTTGCCCATCCGTCTGAGGATGATATGCGGTGCTGTATTTAATTTCCATCCCAAGGGCTTGATGGAGACGGGTCCAGAAAGCAGAGGTGAAAAGTGAACCTCGGCCAGTAGTGATGGTTCTGGGAACTCCATGTAAACTGACAATCCTGGATACGTACAGTCGGGCAAGCTCATCTGCTCGGTATGAGGTTTTGACTAGGAGGAAGTGAGCCACCTTGGTTAATGTATCCACTATGACCTAGATCGCATTATTGCCTCGTCGGGTCCTGGGTAATCCTGTGATGAAATCCATACAGACATCATCCCATTTGCATTGTGACACGGGCAGTGGTTGGAGAAGTCCGGCTGGTTTATGATATTCCACCTTAACTTTGTTGCATATATCACAACAGGCCACGAAATAAGCAATGTCTTTCTTCATTCCATCCCACCAGAATATTTGTTGAAGGTCTTCATACATTTTTGTGCCTCCAGGGTGGATTAAATATGAGGATTCATGGGCTTCTCACAAAATTTTCTGCTTTTGGTCAGCTTGATTAGGCACACAAATCCTTCCCCTGAATCGGAGGGTACCGTACTGATCCTTCGAGAAATCGGATGACTTGATGCGTTTCTGCAGTTTGGCATCGCCTGGCTGGGCCTTGTGGATTTCTTCCTCAAGAGTAGGATTGACCATTAGAATATTGGCAAGACCGGCCTCAACTATGACCAGGTTGAGCTGAGCAATTTCTTCTTTGAGCTCTGAAGGCAGAGATTCCAGCATGATGTTTAAACTGACGGGCTTTCGACTGAGTGCATCGACAACCACGTTGGCCTTACCCGGATGGTAATTTATTCCAAGATCATAATCCTTGACCAACTCCAGCCATCTTCGCTGACGGAGGTTTAAATCCGGCTGAGTAAATATGTATTTGAGACTTTTGTGGTCGGTAAAAATTTGGCACCTTTTTCCAATGAGGTAGTGTCTCCAAATTTTTAAAGCATGAACTACCGCAGCCAATTCCAAATCATGAGTAGGGTAATTTCCTTCATGGGGTCATAGCTGCCGTGAGGCGTAGGCTACTACCTTGCCATCTTGCATAAGCACGCACCCAAGTCCTTGCCGGGAAGCGTCACAATATACGTCAAAGCTGCGGTAGATATCTGGAAGTGTTAATACCGGTGTAGTTGTTAAGCGCTTCTTTAACTCGGTGAAACTTTTCTCACAGTCTGACGTCCATTAAAACTTCTTATCCTTTTTAAGCAACTCCGTCATGGGCTTAGCAATCTTGGAGAACCCTTCAATAAATCAACGGTAATATCCGGCTAATCCAAGAAAACTCCGGATCTGAGACACGGTGGCGGGTGGCAACCAGTTGAGCACGTCTTTTACTTTGCTTGGGTCCACGGCTATTCCTTCAGCAGATAGTACATGCCCGAGGAATCCAACTTGCTTGAGCCAAAACTCGCATTTACTGAACTTGGCATACAACTGGTGCTCACGGAGTCATTGTAGCACTGCGCGGAGGTGTCCTTTATGCTCTTCTTCACTTCTTGAGTAAATAAGTATATCATCGATGAAGACGACCACAAACTTATCAAGAAAATCCATGAATACTTTGTTCATCATGTTCATGAAGAAGGCGGGGGCGTTGGTGAGGCTGAAGGACATGATGGTATATTCATAAAGACCGTAGAGAGTGGTGAACGCGGTCTTGGGAATATCGTCCTTTTTAATTTTGAGCTGGTAATATCCACTCCGCAAATCAATCTTTGAGAATACCTTGGCTCCACTGAGCTGATCAAACAAATCATCAATTCTTGGCAGAGGGTATTTGTTCTTGATCGTGACATCATTCAACTGTCGGTAATCCACACACATACGAAGGCTGCCATCTTTCTTTTCCACAAAAATACCGGTGATCCCCATGGCGAGGAACTGGGGCGGATATATCCTTTTTGGAGCATTTCATCGAGCTGTTTCTTTAGCTCCACCAATTCGGATGACGGCATTCGATAATATTTCTTGTGTATTGGTGTGGTTCTGGGCACAAGTTCTATTGCAAACTCAAGCTCTCGGTCAGGTGGCATGCCTGGCAGTTCTTCTGGGAATACATCGGGAAACTCACTGACCACTGGAATTAATTCCATTTCTGCTATTGTTGTAAAACCATTTCCTTGGAGGGTATGCTTCTACGAGCAATAAACTTGGTAGCTTGTCTATCTTGTCCGGTCAAGTTGACTTCTCGGGTCGCACAATTTATGCATACTTGGTACCGAGTCAGCCAATTCATACACAAGATAACATCCAATTTTTCAGACTCAATCAGTATCAAAGACGTCGGGAAACGGATTTAGTTGATAATAACTTACAGATTGCGGCAGACAAGATTGCTTTGAATAATAGATCCCGCGGTTTGTACCAGCATATTCTTTCCCAAAAGTGAACAGCGAAATTTGTTCTGGGCGACAAAACTTCGAGAAATAAAAGAGTGGGAAGTCCTAGAGTCAAATAAAATTATCGCAGGTATGTTATTAATAGGGAACATACCAATGACGACTTCGGGATTTTCTTGGGCTTCGTCGGCTGAAATGTGATGAACGTATCCCGTGACGTCGTGCTGACTTGGACCGGCTTCCAAATAATGGATTTGAGGCTTGAACGTAGCATTGGTCCGGGTGTTCTTGGGACACTGTTTGGCATAATGTCCGGTTTGTCCGCAACTATAACAGGAATTGTTGCGCAGGCGATTCTCCATAACTCGGTTGAGCACATGATTCTTCACTTGGGTGGTGGTCTTGTTAACATTTTGTTGCCAACTGGGCTGGTATGCCATCGGAGTTGGCTGCCAGGTATGAACCTTCTACGTTGGTTGCATTTCCTTCTTGGGCTCAAACTTGCGTTTGTGATCGTTATGGGCAGACTTAGTATCTGACACGAGCTTGTGTTCCCTTTCAACAATGAAAGCCTTGTTCACCAGGGTTTGGAAATCTGGAAAATCGAACATACTAAGAGCACAGCGAAGTTGTAGGTTTAATCCACCAAGAAAGCGGTCTATCTTGCTTCCTTCAGTGGCCACGTCATATTGAGAGTAACGTGACAGGTGATTGAATTTTTGTAAATATTCTCCCACTGACTGACTTCCTTGGAGGAGTGTGAGAAATTCATGCTGCTTAGTCTTCATAATTCCCGCAGGGGTGTGATATTTTCGGAATTGTTCCTTGAATCTTGACCAGGTAATTGCTTCATTCTCAGTCCCTATGGCTTTCTCACTTTCCCACCATATGGCAGCAGCGCCTTCCAGATAATGTGTTACAAATGGAACTTTATCCTCTTCATCAGTTCGAGCAACCCCAAGTTTCTTTTCCATAGTTCTTAACCAATCATCTGCATCCAAGGGATTAACGACCTGACTAAAACTGGGAGGCTTAGTCCTTTGAAAATCAGATAGCTTGGAGTGAGAGGCAGGCTGATTTCCATTCTGTCCAACCATTGCTTGAATACTTCTGAATATTTCCATAGATCATTGTTTCGTCGTTCCTCGAACATACACATAATTTTCTCGGTGGAGGGCGGATTTGGCGGTGGAGGCGGTGGTGGAACGTACGGCTCTGGTGATTGTCCTGCCTGTCCTGCGGAACACTGAACAGGAGAACCCTCGCGGACATTGCTACTGCAGCCTCCCCGCGTCATCCTAATATGATTTTCCCAAGTCAACGCAACCGATATGAGAAGCATTCAACAAAAACTGGGGAGAAGCCAGCAACAAAAACAAAGCAAAACCGAAAAGACGAAGAAAATACGGCAAATAAAATAAAGTCCAACATAATTATACATAGACTCATACATGAAAGATAACAACATGCCAGGTCCAACTACCCTCATACATGAAACGAAACATCATGACTAGTACGATTACAACCATACTCCATCCCGAAAACTGAGAATACTCGAAAGCTCTACTGCTCGGCTGGCGCTACGGGGCCCTCTCGTGATGCGGGCCCGGATCCAGAACTAACGGGGTTGACGGAGACCTTTGGGTTAAAAGTGACACGACGACGCTGCCCCGAGGGCTCTCCCTCAGGGGCATGTGGAGGGTGGATCATCGGGGCTGCAGGAGTGGCGAGGAGTGAAACCCACTCTGCAGGAGCACTAAGGGGACTCACAGTCACGGTGCCCGAGCTACTCAGGGGAGTAACCGGAGAAACAGGGGATCTAGAACTGGCAGGAATGTAGGGAATAAATCCCACAGATGGAGAAGTAGTGGTTGAGCGAGCAGAGACTAAAGTAGAGGCTAAAGCAGTACGGGCACGACTCAGCTCACGAGCCAGCTCGTAGATCAGAAGATAGCTAGCAGTGATGTAGCGAGAAAGGTGGCTAGCGACACTATCGGACTCCGGATCAATGACAGGGAAACGGACACGACCATTATCATGGAGAGAAGGGTAGTAATGGAAACCTGGGTGATTCTGCATCCGGACCTCATTGTAGCGGAGCTCAACAAGTACCTCGAATGCAACAAACTGGACAACCTGAGAAGCGGAAGAAGCGTAGCCGCTACGAGAGGTACGAGTGTAAGATTTGGAATCGGAACTGGTGTGCAGAGTAACCATGACGTGGTACTCGTACACTGAGTCAGCTAGGCGCTCCCGGTACACACGATAGACTGGAACGTCCCCGTGAGGGTATAGCCGACGCCACACGTTACGAAGGAGATGCGGCAACGTGTACGGCATTAGCTGCAACTGGCACGGATACAGCACCAGAGCCATCTACACTCACAACCATTAGCAGGTTAGCATAGAAAAATATAATCAGTGCAAGAAATGCAACAACCAGCTATAGTTATTACCGACACTCAGCTACAACTCGTATCTAGCGTCCAGTTAACTTGGCTTAGTCTAGCGTGGCCTACAGTCAGCGCGGCTCTAGTACCAAGCATTGTGGCACCCCGGCTCAGAGCGACCGGTTTACCCTGCATTGCTAGCCTAGAGACCTTGTCTTCTGGCAACACACAACAACATGGTACAGAAAACAACCGCTTTATTCATGCTAGCGGAACGTAGTTCATATTGCAACAGTTAGCGAGGCCAAGCGGCACACACGGTGCGGATGAACAATATGTACATTATTTAGTGAACATAAAGGGGCCTCGATCATGAAAACTACTCGGCAGCGGAACAACGTCGTAGCGGGACTCCATAGCACAAGGACACCGACGTGGACACAGTCTAGACTCAGACATCACTCCTTTCCAACGGGACTTTCCTGAAATCTGGCATGACACGCCAGGTTAATACATTGAATATACTTGGAAGCTCACAATAAGCATAAACAAGATGACAGACAATATTATGATATTTATCCAATTTAATCAACAATGCAACTATATAACCAACATGCTGTAACAGTGCTCAACAGGTACTCATTCTTCCAACTTGCTTACCAGGTGTGACCAACAAACATAATATTACCAACACATACTCGTGATCCTTACGGCGATCACAACCCGACCGTCTCATGGCCCGTGATCCTTACGACGATCACAACCCGACCAACTCGTGGCCCGTGATCCTTACGGCGATCACAACCCGACAACTCATGTCCAAATCAACACGATGACCTCACTGTCATCCTTAGTGCTATTTAGTGTACATATTTATTAAGTGTTGACCCATGGTGTACCTTACTTTCGAGCGTGTCCGTATCCGTGGACTCAGCTATCGATAGATTAAATACACTCTGCAGAGGTTAGTACACTGTACCCGCACTACGGAACCCATGGCCTCACTCTCCCATTCGGGTGGACCAACAGCTTTCCGATGAAACCATTTCACTGTCATGACACTCTCCCGGCCCCTCCGACTCAGACCCCACCGGGCTAGTCCTGGGTGGCCCCGTGTATACCTCTAGACACCTCGACCACCGTCGTGGCCACGATCCACACTGGGATCCGGTACCCAAATTAACTTAACAACGGGCTCACAAGGTTATGCTTGCGTACCGGACCAGGGTACAACACGCCCATAACCTTCCCTAAATTGAGGTACCGACCAGAGGCTCGACAATGAAACGCATTAAGGCCGTCCCATACCGGCAAATGTGGTTGCACTGGGAAAGACTCATTTCAGCGGCACCACGACCCGGTCAACAACATGTTCAAGTTGAATTATTAACCAGGTTCAACTTCATGTGAAAAGAAAATAACCAGTGTCATACTGCCATACCATGCATCACTTAACATATGCATCACATAACCGTGCAAACACTGCACCAACCACGCTCCTACGGAGCCAACATAAACTCATGCTACTATACTGGTTAAAACCTCTGTTTACTTATACCGGAACTATTTCTAGCAATTATCATCATTATACCTCATGCAAAAATAATATTCAAATTACTCATCAACCATATGACCATATTATTTTTTATCACTTGCAACTAAGTTCTCATTATCTTACCAACAATATTTACTTCAAACATACTAAAGTTCAAGCATTTTAACATAACAAGCATATAACATAATATATTTATTATATAACTAATTTAAATGCATCAGTACTCATAAGTTCAAGTATGAAAGTCATAAATATTGAAGTGGCACCATGAAAATGTTACTGTGGCTTGCCTTAGTACTGATGAGGTTCACAAGGCTCCTGGTGATCCTCAAGACAAGCTAGTTCCTCTGAAAATATTCAAAAACCACAAATGAAAAATATCAAGAAAACTTCTGAAAATTGCCAGAAAATCTAGACAGCAAGGAAAAATCCCATCTTTTGGGACATGTTAGATTTTTGGACAGAGAAGACGATGCAAAAAGAATCACTGTATTTGGACTTGTAGAATAAAAGTTATGGCTGTTTGAATGCTACTGGAATTTAAATGAATTTGAAAAAGAAAACAGAGAGGGGGTGACGTCGATGGCGTATTCTCCCAGGGCGCCACCACTCATACCACTTCACGCGTGTAGTGAGTGGCTGACTAGCGGGCCCTGCTAGTCAGGCTGGAGGGAGGGGAGAAGGAAATAGAGAGCCGCGGCGCTTCGCCGGAGCTTACGCCGGCGTTGAGGCTTCTTGGAGGAAAACGAGAGGGAGGGATCGACGGAGAAGGTTATTGCACACCTGCCCGTACCCGTAGCGTGGCTAACGGTGACCGGACGGTGTCGGATTATTCCTCGCAAGCGGAGGCAGAACACGGTGGTCGCCGGAGATGAGGAAGACGACGGCTAGGGGCGGCTCCAGGGGCTCTAGCTTGGCGCGTTAGCTTCACGGAGGAGAGGCGGAGGCCCTGGCAGGGTCGCCTTGGCTTGGGAGTGGCCGGAGCTTCGGGGACAATCTAGAGGGGATCACCGACGAGCTCGGCTCCGGAACGGCAGCCCACGACCTGCCCGGCCGGGCTATAGCTTCTAGTGGCTATAGGAGGGAGTGGTGGTGAGATGCAATGCTCCAGGAGGCCGCGGAGGGGGGTTTTATAGGCGGGGCGGCAAGGAGGGCTCAGGCTCCGCCGGAGGACAGCTGTCTCCAGCGCCCAGCGACGAACAGCATCAGAGAGAGGGGGGGAAGGCGACGGGGGTCACACAGGAGCTGTGCGCGGACGCGGACGAGCACAAGAGCGAGGAGGAAAGGGACAAACACAGTGCGCGGGCACTGTGCCGTTGGCCGGACCATGCCCGTGCTTGCTGCGGAGAGCTCTGGCGTCGGCGAGCGGCAGGGAGGAGTTAAGGGGGTGGAGACGAGGATGGTGGCAAGGGGGGACACGCTCTGGCTGGCCGAGCAGCGAGGCGCTGGCGACGTGCAGAGCGCGCGTTTGGCATGCCAGCACGCTCGGACGAACGCAGTCACCGCATGGACCGTGACATCAGGCCACATATGCACTAACCATGATGTCTGGCGTGTAGTCCTTAGTAAACTTAGGTGTTACCACGGCTCGGTTTGTTTCCAGGTGCAGTAGAAGTGAAATGGTGAAGAGGTTAAGTTACTGACAGGAACTTTGAACAGTTACTGTGGTCAAACCACAGGGATTCAAGGGCTGAGCTTTGGGGTTTTACTGACTCTCACTAAGGTGAATAAGCACAGGGAAAACCAGCTACATTGGAGCTAGTAAAAAGGTAGTTGATGTAGAAACTACCATTTTAGCCTAGAAGTGAAAATATTTTCTGTAGCCAAAATACTACAAAGAGTGGTGAAATATTTTGATCAGAAATGTGCCCTAGGGTCCAAAGAACATTTGGGATTTTTCTCAGGAGTTTTAGGGCAACAGAAATGAGGGTTGCTTTGGAGGTCAAAGAGTCTAGCTAGGGTTTAAGAGGCAAAATGAATATTTTTCATTTAAGGGATACCCAAGTGATCAAGTCCAAATGGAATGATTCAAAACTCCAAATCCAAAATCAACTCAGCTGAAAATCAAGCAAAGAAAAGAGGGCAAAAACCAGGCTGTGACAATTTTTCTCCCTAGCATTAGTTGCTTTGGTAGGCTTTGGGAGAGAAGGACTTGGGCACTCCATGTGCCCTTGCCATTGCATTTGGTGCATCGGTTTGAGTTCTCCACGGTGATACGTGGAAGTTACAATTTGAGAAGCTTATTACTCTTGGGTGCTTGGTACCCTTGAGTTTGTTCCTCTTGGGTGCCTTGGTGCCCTAGACGGCTGGTGGTGTTCGGAGCTCAATCATTGAGGTGTAAAGCTCCGGGAAAGCGTCGGGCTCTCCAATTAGGTTGTGGAGATTGCCCCGAGCATTTTGACGGGTTTCGGTGACCGTCCTACGGGTTGCCAAAGTGTACGGGTTCAGTGACCTCCCCCAAGGGTAATACCTCTTATAAGCGGTAGTACCTCTTATAAGCGGTACTACCTCTCCGAGCGGTAGTACCTCTTATAAGTGGTACTACCTCTCCGGACGGTAGTACCTCTTATAAGCGGTACTACCTCTCCGGTTGTACTACCTCTCCCCTGAGTAGTACTACCTCTCCGGGAGAACGACAACTCATGTTTTCTGTCTCGTTGGGCTGTTCTGACCATGCTAAGCGGTAGTACCGCTTGTGCACGACCTGAGTGCATAACAGTTGGATTCGGGGGTGCCTATAAAAGGGGGTCTTCTTCCCCATTGAACCTTATCTCTTTAGCTCGTGTTCTTCCCCCATTGTTGACCTTCTTCGAGCTTTCTATCTCTCAATCCCTCCATGGATTCTTGCTAGTTTTGGGAAGGAAAGAGAGAGGAGATCTAGATCCACATTTCTATCAATAACTTTCTCCTCTATGTGAGGGGAATCCCTTGGATCTAGATCTTGGAGTTCTTCGTGGTCTCTTGTTCGTTCTTCCTCTCATTTTCCTCCCTAGCATTAGTTGCTTTGGTGAGATTTGGGAGAGAAGGACTTGGGCACTCCTGTGGCATTGCCATGGCATTTGATGCATTGGTTTGAGTTCTCCATGGTGATACGTGGAAGTTACAAGATGAGAAGCTTATTACTCTTGGGTGCTTGGTACCCTTGAGCTTGTTCCTCTTGGGTGCCTTGGTTCCTAGATGACTGGTGGTGTTCAGAGCTCATTCATTGTGGTGTAAAGCTCCGGGCAAGCGTCGGGGTCTCCAATTAGGTTGTGGATACCCCCCCGAGCATTTTGACGGGTTTCGGTGACCGCTGTCGGTGTCAAAACCGGCGGATCTCGGGTAGGGGGTCTTGATCTGTGCGTCAAGGCTGATGGTAACAGGAAGCAAGGGACACAGATGTTTCTAGGTTCGGGCCCTCTCGATGGAGGTAAAACCCTACTTCCTGCTTGATTAATATTGATGATATGGGTAGTACAAGAGTAGATCTACCACGAGATTGTAGAGGCTAAACCCTAGGAGCTAGCCTATGATGGTATGATTGTAATTGTGATCGGCCTTCTAAGGACCAACCTCTCCGGTTTATATAGACACCGGAGAGGGCTAGGGTTTACATGGAGTTGGTTACAAGGAAGGAAATATAATATCCGGATCGCCAAGCTTGCCTTCCACGCCAAGGAAAATCCCATCCGGACACGGGCCGAAGTCTTGAGTCTTGTATCTTCACGCTTCCGACAGCGGTCCAGGGGGCCGGAAAGGCCCCCAGCGCAAGGCCGTCATGCCCCTGTCGTCGGATGACGACGAGTCAGATTCCTCCTGCGGAGGCGGGGGGAATCAAGAAGAAATTCCACCTCCCCGCACTGGGGAGGTGAAGAAAAGAAAAGTCGCCCCAGAGGGGGAGGCTGGGGCATCCAAGAAGGGGAAGGTTCCCCTTCCGGACTATTCCGCCACGGCCGCTCATAGTGAGGAGGGGTGGCTGCCCAGGGGGAAGCCCCTAGTGCGATCGTAAGTGTCCGCATCCTATCATGATTTCTCTTCATAGTTTTTGCATTTTGTAATGCCGAACATATGTGCAGTCCGGCCAGGGATCTTCCCGAAGTGTCTTCCTTCGGGTCCCTGAGTGATTCGGAGATCAATTCCCTTCCGACATCCACTACTCCTCAACACGTGGATGACACGGAGGTGTTGTCCCGAAGGCTCCCAGAGCGGGGGGAGGTGACTCTGGAGACGCCCCGAGGTGGGGTCCCAGACGTTGGACACGCGGGGTTCAAGATCCCCGCGGATCGTGTCAATGAGGGCCTTGGCCAGCCAAGCTCTCAGCCAAACACAATTCCGGAACCTTCGATGGTTCCGGGCTCAGGCGGGCGAGCTGTCTGTGTCGCGGACTTCCGTTGCGCATGAGGCACCGGACGGTCTGCTGGAAGCGCTTCGCGGCGCTTCCCTGGATGAGGGGCACCGTACTCTTATGAGTATGGTGATTCAGAAGGTTTTGTCCGACAAGTGCGGACTAACCGAAGCTTGCACCAACCTCCTAACAGGCTTCGAGATAAGTAATAAATATGTGCAAAATTACCACCCAATAGGTAGTAGCCCCTAATACTCTGTTTGGTGTTCGGAAAGAAAAGCCGAGCAGAGGGTCAAGTATAATCCGCAGGAGTCTAATCATAAGTATTATTGTGAATAAGCAGGCTGTGCTGCTTGCTGCTGCTGCCCGTACTGCCGAGGTTGCCGAATTGAAGTGGGACCTGGAGCAGGCGCAGGGAGAGCTCGACCTCGCGAAGAGGCAGCTCGAAGAGAACAAGGGTAAGTAATTCCCGCTCTTATATATTTAAGGATAGGCAGAATTGGTGGGTCTAACACCTAAGTGTCGTGACCGTGTAACAGGGGCCACCACCGAAGTGGCGTCCCTGAAGAAGGCGCTGTCCGAGGCCGAAGACAAGGCAGCCTTGGAGTGTAAGAAGCGCGAAGAGCAAAGTGCTAGGGTAGGTGAGGTACAGCAAGAGCTCCAGGACCTCGGCAAGAAATGCGAGTCCATGGAGCATGATCTAAAGGCGAAAGAGGCCGAGCTTGCGAAGGCCCTTACGAATTTAAAAGACGCCAAGGCCGAAGCCGAGAAAGCACAGCAGGAGATCCAGGAGGCCAAGAAGATAGCAGCGGGTAAGAAGTTCTTTATGCAAAGCAAACATGTGGAGGAGGCGTTTCTTTTACTTACTCGAATTCGGAGCTCTCCAGGGGCATTCGCAGATCTGCCACGCAGCGTATCAGACATTGCGGAGTTCTACCGTGCCCAGGAGGGGAACTCAACAGAGAAGCTGTTCTGGTCCCAGTATGCTGGGGCCGAACACCCGATGCCTTTGAGTGACCAACTGAAGCAGTTGGTCGAACTCCACAGGGCGGCTGAACTGGCTATGAAAGGTTTCATAGTCCGGATGTGGCCTGGTGAGCTCATGCCCAGTAGCTACTTCAGCCTGATCAAGCGGATGGTGGATGCCTGCCCGCGGCTTGAGGTGATCAAGCGATCCGTGTGCATCGAGGGTGCCCGCCGGGCCTTTGCCCTCGTGAAGGTGCATTGGGGCAAGGTGGATGCGGCGAAGCTGGTCAAGGACGGGCCGCCGGAGGGAAAGGCGCATCGCCATCCCGAGCTGTACTATGATGGTGTTATGAAGGGTGCTCATCTCGTGGCTGACGAATGTACCAAGGACACCATTTTTGAATGAATTCACTTCTGTCATGTTTGTATTTTAAGGACAAAGTTACTTGCGCTATGTGGCGCTTTTGTTATTTAAAATATTACCTTCTGTGCGGCTGTTTACAAAATCCTGAACGTAGGCCAGTCGTCGGCTTCTGCCCCCACGTGACTAGCACTGGGGTGTTCGCGGAAAACCCGGACACTCTTTACCCAAATTTTTGGTCCCTTAAGAAGGTGTCCAGCGCAGCGAACGAGGCAATCGGACTATGTGGCTTTATAACTTTCACTTAGCCATAGAAGTCTACAATTTTAAATTTCGGCGAAGCCCCTAGAATCCGGAAGGCCGAATTGGGGCGCTATATACGCCTTGATCGGACAAAGCCGATTTATCGCCTAAAGCGGCAAATCTTTAAGGATTTTAGTACCTCTCGAACAGCGACCAGCTCTCGCCACATCATGCCGGTCAGTTTTCGGCTTTCTCCATTGAGGTACTCGTCCGGAAGAACCGGGACACAATCGCAGTAGTTCTCCCTGTGCTACCTTAGCCGATATAACGGAACATAACACACCAAAACAAGGGAGCCAGGCTATCCCAACTGTAGACCCAAGACATGATTCGGAGCTGATGCATATAGTGCTATAAGTTCCGGGTGCTGCACTATTGAAAGTGTTCGGACTTTTAGTTGCCATATTACGGGGCGCCATGAGAAGCCCCTGGCAAACTGACCGTACCAAGGTGTACGGATGCAAAACCAAATAAAGATTTATAGGAGAAAAAATGCTCCAATAAGAATAATAAGTTGATGCTATATATAGTCTCCCATTGACGAAAAATACATTTAAGCGTATGTTTACAACGGATGCATTAAGCGGAGATAAATAGGACTATTTGATATGTCCTATCCAGGGGTAGGTTGTGTACAGGTAGATAAAGCAGGTATAATGATTGCAAATAGATTCCACCTGGGTTTTCTTCTGTTCTGCATGTCTGTTGCCTCCTTGGATGTCTCTCCCCTATGAGTCCGGCAATTCGGCTCTTCTGAGGATGCTGCACTAGCGCGGTGTCCAGAAAGGTAAGAGGGAAAGAGTATGAAGGTATTTGGCGGTTACCCACATTATCGACTGAGTCGTTGATGCGCCTCCGCCTATGCCCATGGTATCTTGAGTGCATAATTGTGTATGCGCGGCACGAATGCTACTTTGGAGGGGCTTGAGGGGAGGACGGACTGCTAATCACGATCTTGGTTTTCCTGATGATCCTGTTGCGGGGTGCTCCGGACTCGCTTGACAGTGCTCGGAGTTGTCACCGGATTGGTGTGTCGGAGTAGGCCGCATTGAACTTCTGCCGCGAGGGATGCCATACGCTCTTCTGTTTGAAGGGAGCGGTCCATATTTCCATTGACAGTGATGACCCCGCGCGGTCCTGGCATCTTGAGCTTGAGATATGCATAATGTGGTACCGCATTGAATCTAGCGAATGTGGTTCGTCCGAGCAGTGCATGGTAACCACTGCGGAAAGGGACGATATCGAACATTAGCTCTTTGCTCCGGAAGTTATCCGGGGATCCGAAGACCACTTCCAACATTATAGAGCCCGTACAGCGGGCCTCTACTCCGGGAATTACACCTTTAAAAGTAGTTTTGGTGGGCTTGATCCTTGAAGGATCAATACCCATCTTGCGCATTGTGTCCTGATAAAGCAGGTTCAAGCTACTACCGCCGTCCATAAGGACACGCGTGAGGTGGAATCCGTCGATGATTGGGTCTAAGACCAGTGCAGATGAGCCGCCATGACGGATGCTAGTGGGATGATCCCTACGATCAAAGGTGATCGGACAGGCTGACCATGGGTTGAATTTGGGGGCGACTGGATCCATCGCATAGACGTCCCGTAGTGCTCGCTTCCGTTCCCGTTTGGGGATGTTAGTGGCATAGATCATATTGACCGTTTTCACCTGGGGGGGATTTCTTTTGCCCCCCCCATATTCGGACGCCGGGGCTCATCATCATCATCGATGTGCAGCCCCTTGTCCTTGTTTTCGGCGTTTATCTTGCCAGCCTATTTGAACACCTAGCAGTCTCTATTGGTGTGGTTGGCTAGTTTGTCCGGTGTGCCATGAATTTGGCACGAGTGCTCTAGTATGCGGTCCAGGCTAGACGGTCCCTGATTATTTCTTTTGAACGGTTTTTTCCGCTGTCCGGACTTAGATCCGCTGAATCCGGCGTTGACTGTCGTGTCTTCAGTGTTGTCGCTGTTGTTCCATCTCTTATGTCTGTTGCGCCGTGGCTTGCCGTTAGCATCGTGGCCGTCCGAAGTGCCAGAATGTGGTGTGGTGCCGCTGCGAGCCAACCAACTATCCTCACCCGCACAAAAATGGGTCATTAGGGTTGTGAGAACTGCCATAGACTTGTGTTTTACCTGGACGAGGTGTCGAGCGAGCCACTCGTCACGGATATTATGCTTAAAAGCTGCCAGTGCTTCGGCATCTGAACAGTCGACTATTTGGTTCTTTTTACTGAGGAACCGAGTCCAGAATTTCCGGGCTGACTCTTCGGGCTATTGAGTAATGTGGCTCAGGTCATCAGCGTTCGGTGGTCGCACATATGTGCCCTAGAAGTTATCAAGGAATGCGTCTTCTAGGTTTTCCCAAGTACCAATGGAATTTGCTGGCAGGCTGTTTAACCAGTGCCGGGCTTGTCCTTTGAGCTTAAGGGGGAGATACTTGATGGCGTGTAGATCATCTCCGCGGGCCATGTGAATGTGGAGAAGGAAATCTTCGATCCATACTGCGGGGTCTGTTGTGCCATCGTATGATTTGATGTTTACGGGTTCGAATCCTTCTGGAAATTCATGATCCAACACTTCGTCAGTGAAGCAGAGGGGGTGTGCGGTGCCTCTGTGCCGGGCTATGTGGCTACGCAGGTCGGATTGGTCTGGGTTGCTATGTTCGGCCCGGCCGGACTTGTTGATGATATATCCGGCGCGACGGTCATCGTCGCGCGCTGGGGCGCGCCCCCTCGATCCGTAGATCGATCTTGGCTGTCCTGCTTTATTTTGCAGAATATCTTGCAGGTCATGCCTATTGCGCTGAGCCGTAGTGTATCGGCGTGGGGGTGCAGG
The DNA here is from genome assembly GCF_018294505.1 of Triticum aestivum. Lineage (NCBI taxonomy): Eukaryota > Viridiplantae > Streptophyta > Magnoliopsida > Poales > Poaceae > Triticum > Triticum aestivum. The sequence continues at coordinate 454,446,979 of NC_057801.1, forward strand.
CTGGTATCCGGGCTGGTATCCCGTTTTATCCCAGCCACGGGGTGGCCCGTCAGCCGTTTGGCATTCGAGTCCATATTCCTCGGCTGCCAGGACTTCAGTCCATCTATCTGTGAGCAGGTCTTGATCAGCTTGGAGTTGCTGCTGCTTCTTCTTCAGATCCTCGCAGTGGCTATAAGCCTACGCTTGAAGCGCTCCTGCTCCACGGGATCCTCAGGCACGCCGAATTCGTCGTCGCCGAGGCTGATCTCGTCTTCGGAGGGGGGCATGTAGTTGTCCTCCTCCAGGTATGCATTTGTCGCCTGTTCTTCTGGGCTGACCTGCTCATCTTCTTGTTCGGCCTGCTCGAAGGCGGGCTGGTCAGGGTCATATTCTTCTCCGGCGCCATCCGGATTATTTTCGTCTCCGGGGCCGGTGTTACTGTGGCGGGGCTTGGAGTGGCGCTGACGATGCCCATTCTTTGATTTTCTTCCCGAGGGGTTGTCCTCCATTGCCTCGTCGCTATTAGTTTCCTTCGGAGTGTCCACCATATATATATATATATATATATATATATATATATATATATATATATATATATATATATATATATATCATATGAGGAGGTGGCCGTCCACCGCCCAGTGAGCGGAGGCTCCTGTAATTCTCCTACATCGTCGGCCATACCGTCGATGTCTTTAGAGTCGAAGTCAAGCACGTCGGTTAGATCATCGATCGTGGCAATGAAGTGGGTGGTGGGTGGGCAACGAATTCCGTCGTCGTCTGCTTCCCACTCGAGCCGGACATAGTTCGGCCCGGAGTCTCCTGACAAGGAGAGAGACTTCAATAAGTCCAGCATGTTGACGAAGGGCGAGTGTTGAAAGACGTCCGCCGCGGTGAACTCCATCACCGGAGCCCAACCAGGATCGGCGGGCTCGGGGGCGCGCAGACCGGAACTTGCATCCGGATATGACTCCGGGGGTCCGGAGTCATAGGCTCCCTCAGAGGTGAGACCTGTGTTCGGCTCCATCGCTGATGAGGGCACGTCCTGTGGGGCGGGGTCCAGCCCTCCGTCCTTAGGTGAAGCAACCTGCCCCGGATTTAGATCCGAGGCCTCTACCGGGGTGATATCTCGAGCAACGTCCGACAGCAGGTCTAAGCCGTGCTCATCATGACTGTTCAGCGCTTCTGGCGCTAGCCTGAATCCGTCAAAGATCAAGTCTCCGCGGATATCCGCCGTGTAGTTCGGGTTTGCGAACCTGATTTGATGGCCGGGGGTATAGTTGTCGATATCCTCCAGGCGGCCAAGTAAATTGGCCCGCAGCGCGAAGCCGCCGAACACAAAGATCTGTCCAGGGGGGGGGGAACTCTCACCCTGGACAGCATCGTTGATGATGATCGAAGGAGCCATCGAGCCTGACAGCAACGGCATAGAGGAACTCTCAATGAAAGCACCATTGTCGGTGTCAAAACCGGCAGATCTCGGGTAGGGGGTCCTGATCTGTGCGTCAAGGCTGATGGTAACAGGAAGCAAGGGACACTGATGTTTACCCAGGTTTGGGCCCTCTCGATGGAGGTAAAACCCTACTTCCTCCTTGATTAATATCGATGATATGGGTAGTACAAGAGTAGATCTACCACGAGATCGTAGAGGCTAAACCCTAGGAGCTAGGCTATGATGGTATAATTGTAATTGTGATCGGCCTTCTAAGGACCAACCTCTCCGGTTTATATAGACACCGGAGAGGGCTAGGGTTTACATGGAGTCGGTTACAAGGAAGGAAATATAATATCCAGATCGCCAAGCTTGCCTTCCACGCCAAGGAAAATCCCATCCAGACACGGGCCGAAGTCTTGAGTCTTGTATCTTCACGCTTCAATAGTCCGGACGTTGTACACAGTCTGGCTGTCCGGATACCCCCTAATCCAGGACTCCCTCAACCGCCTCTAAGGGTTGCCAAAGTGTACGGGTTTGGTGACCGCCCTCAAGGGTCCCTTAGTTAGTGGAATCACGACATCTTGCGTTGTGTGAGTGCGTTAGGAGATTAAGGTGGCCCTACTGGCTTCTTGGGGAGCATTGTGCCTCCACACCGCTCCAAACAGAGATTAGCATCCACAAGGGTGTGAAATTCGGGATACATCATCGTCTCTGTGTGCCTCGGTTATCTCTTACCCGAGCCCTTTACTTATGCACTTTACTTTGTGATAGCCACATTGTTTCTTGTTATATATCTTGCTATCACTTAGTTGTCTATCTTTCTTAGCATAAGTTGTTGGCGCACATAGGTGAGCCTAGTTGTTGTAGGTTTTGTGCTTGACAAATTAACCTCTAGGTTTATTCCACATTTCTTCAAGCCTAAATGTAATTATTTTAAAGCGCCTATTCACCCCCCTCTAGGCGACATCCTTGATCTTTCACACGACTTGCATGTCGATGAGTCCGGCAACCAACAGGAGCCATAGGGTTTTATTTAATTTATTGTATGACATGTGTGTCAACAAATAATGCCATGTACTTTCTTTACTTTATCGCTATGCGTTAGCAATAGTTGTAGAAGCAATAGTTGGCACACCGAGCGGTGCATTAAGGACATAAGCCTTCTGTGCAACAGTGAGGACAATCCTCAGACGTTCACAACATCCTCAGACGAGTGAGGACATACACGTTCTGATGACTAGTTCATAGCTTAGTGCGGCATGCTTTTGGCTTAGAAATCAGGGCCCCAAAGATGTTTTGAACGCCATAGAGCATATGAGATGTTCCAAGACCTGAAATTGGTATTTCAGGCTCGTGCGTGTGTTGAAAGGCATAAGACCTCTGACAAGTTTTTTGCCTGCAAGATGGAGGAGAACAGCTCCGTTAGTGAGCATGTACTCAGAATGTGTGGGTACTACAAGCGCTTGAATCAGTTGGGAGTTAATCTTTCGGGTGAAGTACCGATTGACATATTTCTCCAGTCACTGCCACCAAGCTACAAAGGCTTCATGATGAACTATAATATGCAAGGGATGGAGTAAACTACCCCGAGCTATTTGTGATGCTTAAGGCCGCGGAGGTAGAAATCAAGAACGAGAATCAAGTGTTGATGGTCAAAAAGACCACCAGTTTCAAGAAGGGCAAGGGAAAGAAAGGAATCTTCAAGAAGAATGTCAAGGTAGTTGCTGCTCCCATGAAGAAACCCAAGGCTGGACCCAAACCGAGACTGAGTGCTTCTATTGCAAGGGGAAAGGCCACTGGAAGCAGAACTGCCCCAAGTACTTGGCAGATAAGAAGGCTCACAATGTCAACAAAGGCATATTTGATATACATGTTATTGATGTGTACATCACTAGTACTCGTAGTAGTATCTGGGTATTTGATACAGATTCAGTTGCTAATATTAGTAACTCAAAGCAGGAGCTACGAAGTAACGAAGACTAGCTGAGGGCGAGGTGACGGTAAGTGTTGGAAGTGTCTCCAAGGATGATATGATCACCATAGGCACGCTCGTAATACCTTCGGGATTAGAATGAAACCTAAATAATGGTGATTTCGTGCTTGCGTTGAGCATAAAACATTATATCTGGATATTGTTTATTGCAAGGTGATTATTCATTTAAGTCACAGAATAATGGTTATTCTATTATATGAGTAATATCTTTTATGGTCATGCACCCCTTGTCAATGGTTTATTCTTGTTTAATCTCAATTGCAGTGATACATATATTCATAATATTGATGCCAAAAGATGCAAAGTTAATAATGATAGTACCACATTTTTGTGGCACTGCCACTTAGGTCATATTGGTGTAAAGTGCATGAAGAAACTCCATGCTGATGGACTTTTGGAATCACTTGATTATGAATCATTTGAGACATGTGAACCATGCCTCATGGGAAAGATGACTAAAACTCTGTTCTCCGGGATAATGGAGCGAGCTAGTGACTTATTGGAAATAATACATACCGATGTATGTGGTCTGATGAGTGTTGAAGCACGCGGTGGATATTGTTATTATCTTACCTTCACAGATGATTTGAGTAGATACACGTATATTTACTTCATGAAACACAAGTCTGAAACATTTGAAAAAGTTCAAGGAATTTCAGAGTGAAGTGGAGAATCATCGTAATAACAAAATTAAATTTCTACGATCTGATCAATGAGGTGAATATTTGAGTTACGAGTTTAGTATGCATTTAAGACAATGTGGAATTGTTTCACAGCTAACACCACCTGGAACACCACAGCTGTCGTGGTTTTGTCACGGCAGATGCCCTAGTGAAAGGACTTAGGTGTGGAGACATCGCGACAAGGTTAGCTTGAAGGGGTTGAACGGGACAAAGGACACAAAGAGTTTACCCAGGTTCTGCCCCTCATGGTGGAGGTAAAAGCCTACGTCGTACTTCTAGTTGTATTGCTTGAGTTCCGATTACAAGGGAGCGAATACGCTTGACCTAGTTCTCAATTGCTTGTTTCTTGAGTTAACTCGCCGCCGGGTCTCACCTTTATATACACAGGTTGAGACCCGGAGGCTTACTATCCCGGCCGACTCACACACCGTGGCCGGCTCGGTTTCTACCTAGTCATGCCTTACAAGGCAAGTAATCATGCGGCGGCTCACAGGCCCGGGTCTTGGGCTTTCACCAGGCCTACCTCCAAGAGCCATTTTCTTCACACCTTGGGCCTCCTTGGGCCTTCGTCATATTAAACCGTCAATGGTGTAACCCGGCCCCTCCTGGGCGGGTCACACCTCGAAACTATATATCCAACATTAGGCCGCATGTTGACATCTTCAGTGTTTTAACTTAACAGAACCACACCAATGTCTAATTTTATGCAGACCACTTTAATCCGCCGTAACATCATGTAAATAGAATCCTTATAACCCGCCATGATGTCACGTGCATTAATGTCGCACAGGACCTAGGATATCTTAACGAATCCTTATCTTTAATGCGCTTCCTGAAAATTGAGGCGCCCGCACCGTAAACATAATCATCTTGCCCCCCCCCCCCGATTTCCGTGCATGCCATCTTATCATCTGCTTATAAATAGGTACATGGGCCCTCCTTTTCACTTTTACCACTGCCTCTGCCTCTTCGTCTTCCTCCTCATGACGACCATGCCAACAGAGCTCCGCCGCCGCCCCCTGCCAGCGACTTTAGCACAGGCGGCTACATCAACCTGACTGGACCAGATAATGGCGGCGCACCCCCGCTCTTCATTCAAGCATCCAGGTAAAGTTCTCCCTTTAACCTAGATTCACCTTTGATCATTTTTGTTCATAGGGTTCATAGAAGTTCCACTGCCACACTACTTTAATCAATCCAAGAATGACACTGAAAACTTGCAATTGTAGCTTGTAATATTTGTCTTGAATCATAAATGTATCTCTTCTTTACGAGATTCATCCTTCAATATAGCAGTTCATCCTCCATGTTTTAGATTTAACAATTTCCACCTATTTTACAAACTGTCGTAGATCCAAAATCACAAGGATAACTTGCGAAACTTGTTTGTTCAGCACTTGGTGAAATTTCACTCCATTCTTGATTTGTAGATAACTGCTCCACCACTACTGTAGGCGTGGCTTAAATGATATTTTGTAACCCGCCAAATGCCTGTCAGCTTACTTATGAATTTTCAAACCGCCAACATTTACCTAAAGCTGATATTGCCTGACCATGCCTTGTCGATTTTAATCATGCCATTCATTCTCTTTATAGCAATCAATCTTTGCACATAACCAATTTTGCATAATAAATTTGCTTTCTTTAACCTTTGGGCAGCTTACCATCACGAATTTAACCCGCCAATATTTCCTTCTTAGGCCTTACATGGTAAAAAATGACTAAGACCATCACCTCGTGCAATTGGGTCGCTTCAACTGTCACGGAGCAAAGTCTTAATAAGTACGTTCAGATGGGCATCTTAGCAACAAAAAATGTCAACCACTGGCGGGTTCCAGGGCCAGAAGTTAGACCTCAACCAAAGGAAGGCAAAGTCATCGTCTTTGCTGACCCTATAAACCGGGGCTTCTAACCGCCCGGGTAAAAAAAATCGTGATGTATTGAACTTCTTTCAACTTCACCCTCAATATATCGGACCCAACTTTCTTTCCAATATCTGCAACTTTCAAGTCTTTTGTGAAGTATACCTTCAAGAAGAGCCTAGTGTTGATCATTTCAGAGAGTATTATTGTTTGAACCACCATACTGAATTCACCGACGGACCCAACTTAGAGCTTGGTGGAATCTCAACCCAAAGACGAAGAGATGTTATCTTTCCTGCAGCCGCACTTCCCAGTCACCCAAAAGATTGGAATCAGACTTGGTTTTACTGCCAAGACACATCTCCATCTGATGAAAATCCTATGTCGGCTTTCCGTGACTGCCGGCTTAACCCAAAACACCCACTTCCTGACTGGATCAGTACCATAGAACGGGCTAAGTATATCCCCACCTTTTCGAAGATAAGAGCCTTGCTGGCTAATGGATTAACCGTAGTTGATCTAGTCCTGTGCTGGGTCGCTTGGAGAATCACACCTTTGAGCCGCCGACCCGGATTAATGTGCGAATACACTAGCAATGTTAAAGATCCTCAATGCCACTGCCAAGTACGTCTAGATGATAAAGCAATCAATGAAATGACCAGAACGCTGCTTGGGGAAAGCTTAGAAAGTTGCAGCAAGGCGGGTTGAATCCCTTCTACACTCTTAACCCAGCTCGAGATGTAAGTGGTAAAACCCATTTACTTTATTCATTATTGTGTAAAACTGCACACTCCTTATCCTCATTTACTTTCTGCAGGCCGACTCTTCTTTTTGGAGCAAAAAACTTCAGGATAAACCAGCCAAAAAGGTCAGAGCAAAGACCAAGGCCTTAAAGAAAAATAAGAAGAAATCAGACACATCAGAGCCATTTGCCCTGGAGAATGAGTCGGAGGTAGAACTTGATTCTCTTGGTTCCTTTTTTATGCATCTTATTGACGCTAACTCCCCTCAGGATGATGCGGAAACCAGCCAAGCAGACATTGAAGAGGTAACTATTATTTCCTCCGACTCAGAGCCTCTGTCAAGACAAAAGGTTTGACAAGTGACCCGGAAAGTAAGGTTTTCTCACCCTTTAGCTTACTTGGATCCAAACTTTATTTTGAAGAAACAACGACATAAAGCCTGGTGCACAACCCGGAACAGCGGAGGCGGATACCTTTCTGCCGGCTTACCCAACACGCCAGTCCCTCGCAAACGTCAAAAAGAGGTGCCTCAGAGTTCATTCCCATTATTTACAAAGGCGGGTCTTATTCGTCAACCAGTTAATTCTTCCAACTCAAATTATCAGGGAACTTCCCATTCATCATCTAGTGACTCTACTGGGACTCAGATGCCTCCCTTCAAGATTGCCCCTAGGTAAGAACATTTTGACTTGTTTGCTTTAAATCTTTTAAAAATGATATATTCACATTGTAATATGTCTTATTCTCAGTGGTATAGCCAAACTAAGCAAGAATTTGAAGGTAGGAAAGCATGTCGAAGATCCCAAGGTCCATGAGCCGGAGAAACATACCCCAGCATCAGAAGCTTCAAATCAGAACCCTGAAGACACTCTGATGACCCGCCACCAGAGACTCATGACACCCCCATGGATCCCATGAGTGTTAACCCGTCAAGTGCTAAGCCGCCAAGCCCCATCAAGCTTGCTGAGGAAGATACTGAAGGTGTCTTGATTACTAGCACTGGCTATGTAGAGTCGGGGAACCACACAGTTTTAGTTAAGCATTCTGCCAAGTAAGCTAAAGGGCTTGGGACTTTGAATGTAAATAGCGTCTTGACAAATATGTTTATAACCTTTTGATCCTTACTTGCAGGATGCCTTAACCTTAACTGAGTCCCAATTGGCAGATGTGAAGACCAGGCTTGAACACCAAGAAGCTGAAACTCGCAAAGCTGACTCCAAGTTTAAGTTTAGCCTGGATGAGAACGAGAAGCTCAAAGCTGGATTTTCCATGGAGAGAATCGCCTTGGAGGAAGAAAAAGCCGCCTTATTGCAAAGGGCAGAAACTGTTGAAGCTTCCTTGAAAGAGACCACTGCAGAGCTGACCGACTTACAACGCCATATCTCACGGATGACATCTACTATCTTTGGTAAGTAATTCTGAACATCTTAACCTGTCTCAATCTTTTTAATTGTAACTGGCCCAGCGACTCACCTGTATGTTTTACTGAATAGGCCCCAGGATCTCCAATCTTGGCCAAGACATGCTGCTGAAGTTGAAGGTGGTTTATAGTCAGGTGGAGCAGTTACACACCGGCACACAATGTACTATGGTGGCTATCTCTAATGGCAAACAGCCGCCTAGCTACCCTCCTTAGGGAGGTGCTAGGTAAACTGTCTGTCATGCCCAAAATACTGGAAGAAATAAAGCGACCAGCCGCCCGTGCTGGTGCTATTATAGCTCTGAACCGGGCCAAGGCATGGCAAGCAGAGTTACACCCGGCAGAGATGGTCACCGGTTGTTCGAGCCTTAAATAAGATGGGTCTCCTTTCGACCAGGCAAACTTTGTTAAGTGCGTGAAGGAGATGAGTCCCTTTGCGTGCAAATTGGCCGAGAAACTGACTTAACCAGGTACCAGGCGGCTTACACTATGGAAAATGCGAAGGTGAAAGCGCCGGCTTATGAGATCGTGGACCTTACTCCTCCAACACATAAGCATTCTTTTGCTTTTGATGTTGATCCATCGCCAATTATGAACAATGAAGTTGTGTTCGAAGCCTTAATCGGCATCGACTAGAAGTCTCCTGACCCCCAGACCGGTGAAGAAGAAGAGCCGGAGCAGGATAACCCAGAGGCATCAACCCGCCGTTGCGAAGACCATTAATACCAGGCGGCTCTTAGATTAGAGCATGAGCACAATGTGCTGAAAAACAATCAAGTCCCATTTTGTAGGTCCACTATGGCCTTGTAATAGCCTAGGTTTTCGAACAATGATCTGTTAGGCCATCCTGCATATTTGAGCCATTTTGACGTTTGTACCGCCAGTATAATCGTTTGATGAGTCGTTGTTGTTCCTTTTCATAGTATCATCATCCATGTGGGACAGATCGATGTCCTCATATTTTGTACATACAAGGTAAACAATATATGCCCTGGAGGTTTAAGCCATGGCGGGTAACAAATCATGATATAATAATCTTTGAAATATTGCATAGAAAGACTATAATAAAGGCTATTTAAGTCGGAAATATGTTCGCGACTTAAAGTCAAAAAACAAAGTGGTTTACCAAACCCTGAATATTCATATTATCATACAAAACATACCTATAGATTGGTATCATGGTAACTCCTTTGATAATGATAAGCCGTGGACACGAAATATCATGATTTTGATTGCCCAAGGCAAATTTTCCGGCGGCTTATAATCCGCTATCAGGGCGGGTTATCAGACCCAAATATGCTCAATGTATGAGTTATATAATCAAGGCTACGTGGCCTAAATTTTACAAAGTACACTTGAGCAAAAAATTCTGTAAGGAGTGCAAATCCAAAATGTCCAGAAAAATAAATTCAGAAAAATTCAAGTGCTTTCATAGGCCGCACAGCCTTAAAATTCAAGTGCTTTCATGGGCCGCACAACCGCTAAGATTCAGTGCTTTCATAGGCCGCACAGCCTTAGAGTCGTCCTTGCTTACTATAAGCCAGCCATCACATGACAAATCATCATTTTAACCTTAACGAGTTCAGGGTCTTGTTTAAAAGACTGACTGTTAAGAGTACGGCGGTTCATTCAGGTTTAACTAGTGGAGGGGCATCAAGTAGACAGGCAGGTCAAAACTCGGGATTCGGCGTTTTATGCCTATTCAAAAAGGTAAGAAAGCTAAACCCGTTGGGTTGGAAGCCCCCAAGTAACCTTATGAACAAATAATAAAGACTCAGATGCTTAGAGATGAAACGACAGAGGCCCTGAATTATCAGGGATGTTGGCTTTATTATATTGATCATAATATATACAGTGACAAAAGTATGTACAACACAAGAGCCAGTGGCTCAAGTGTAATAAGGCCGAAGATGAGCAATGTTCCAAGGCCGGCGGGTCTCTTCCTCCGATGCACGCGTATCCTTGTGTTCTCAAATATCAATGAGGTAGTATGACCCGTTGTTCAGGTTTTTGCTGACCACAAAGGGTCCTTCCTAGGGTGGGGATAGCTTATGCATATCTGCTTGGTCTTGGATCAACTGGAGTACCAAATCACCTTCTTGAAAGGACTGGGTCTTAACCCGGCGGCTATGATAGCGTCTCAGATCTTGCTGGTATATTGCCGAATGAGCCGCCGCAAAGTCATGCTCCTCATCCAACACAACAAGTGCATCCTAACATGCTTTTTCATTAACAACTTCAACATAAGCCGCCACACGGGGCGAGTCATGACGGATATAGCCTGTTGACCTGTTGGGAGTAGTATTGATGCTCCAAATTGCTAAGGGTAAATCCTCAACCCAACAACCCTACATTCTCTGCAATGGAACCATAAGCCGGGGCTTTATACCTCTCAAAATTTCCTGATTGGCCCTCTCAGCTTGACCATTGGACTGTGGGTGAGTTATTGATGAGACATCAAGATGACTATGCTCCTTTTGACAGAACTCTCTCATAGCTCCTTTGGATAGATTGGTATCATTGTCAGTTATGATACTATGAAGAAAGCCAAAATGGAAGATTACTTTCTTGATGAATTAAACCATTGTTGCCACATCACACTTGCTGACCGGCTCGGGCTCAACCCACTAGCTAAATTTGTCAACAACCACCAAGAGGTGGGTTTTCTTGTCTTTACACCTTTTGAAAGTTCCAACCATATCAATCCCCCAGACTGCAAACGACCAAGTGATTGGAATCATCCGCAATTCTTGAGCTGGCACATGAGCTCGTCGATAAAATTTCTAACAGCCATCACACTTACTAACAAGGTCTTCTGCATCAGTATGAGCCATCAACCAATAAAATACATGACGAAAAGCTTTAGCTACTAGAGATTTAGAACCGGCGTGATGACCACTATCAGCTTCATGGATTTCTCTTAGAATCTCACGACCTTCTTTAGGAGAAACAGAATGCTGGAACAGCCTGTGACACTGCATCGGTGTAACTCGCCATTGACAATGGTCATGGACTTAGACCGCGGGTTATCTGCCTGACCAAAGTTTTGTCCTCAAGAAACTCACCGCCGGTCATATAAGCCAAATATGGAACTGTCCAATCAAGGATTGCATGGAGAGCCGCCACCAATTGTGCCTCCGGGTCAGGAATAGCAAGATCCTCTTCTGATGGCAATTTGAGTGAAGGATTATGCAACACGTCAAGGAAAACATTAGGGGTACCGGCTTATGCTGAGACCCAAGCCGGCTTAAAGCATCGACCATCTCATTCTTCCTTCAATCAAGATGCTCCACCTGATAACCTTTGAAGTGACCAGCGATATTATCAACCGCCCGGCGATAAGCCGCCATGAGCGGGTCTTTAGAATCTCAAGTGTCCGAGACTTGCTGAGCCACCAAATCTGAGTTGCCAAAACACCTGACCCGGCTTAAGTTCATCTCTTTAGCCATTCTGAGGCCATGAAGCAACGCCTCATATTCAGCTACCTTGTTAGTACAAGGAAACATCATCCTTAAGACATAACAAAATTTGTCACCTAGTGGGGAAGTCAAAATAACTCCACCCCTGAGCCTTCTAATTGCATGGACCCATCAAAATGAATAGTCCAATATGTGTGATCAGGCTTCTCTTGAGGCATCTGTAGCTCTGTCCAGTCATTGATGAAGTCCACTAGTGCTTGAGACTTGACAGCTGTTCTTGGCACATATCTTAAGCCATGAGGTCAAAGCTCTATTGCCCATTTGGCAACCCAGCTAATGGCCTCTCTATTTTGAATAATATCTCCTAAAGGAGCAGAACTGACCATAGTAATGGGATGGCCCAGAAAATATTGCTTTAGCTTACGACTCGCCATGAATACTCCATAAACTAGGTTCTGCCAATGTGGGTATCTTTGCTTAGATTAAATTAACACCTCATTGACATAGTAAACCGGCTGATGTACTGGGTATTCCTTTCCGGCTTCCTTGCGCTCCACAACAATTGCCACACTGATAGCTTTACTATTAGCAGCCACATAAAGCAGCAACGACTCTTTCTCAATAGGAGCTGCAAGAACCGGCGGCTCAGCCAACTGTTTTTTAAGTGCCTCAAACGCCTCATTAGCAGCATCACTCCAAACAAAACGATCTATTTTCTTCATCATCTGGTACAGAGGAATAGCCTTCTCTCCCAAGCGGCTTATAAACCGGCTTAAGGCTGCAATACGACCCGCCAAATGTTGGACATCATTGACACATGCCGGTTTAGCCAATGAAGTGATAGCTTTGATCTTCTCTGGGTTAGCTTCAATACCTCTTTCAGAGACCAAAAACCCAAGAGCTTGCCTGTAGGCACACCAAAGACACAATTGGCCGTGTTAAGCATCATTTTGTAAAACCAAAGATTATCAAAGGTCTCTTCTAGGTCATCCAACAAAGTCTCCTTCTTCCTAGACTTCACAACAATATCATCCACATAAGCATGAACATTACATCCAATCTGATTATGAAAGCAGTTCTAGACACAATGCTGATAAGTCGCCTGGGCACTCTTGAGCCCAAAAGGCATAGACACATAGTAGAAAGCCCCAAAAGGTGTGATAAAATCCCTCTTCTCTTGGTCTTTGACTGCCATCTTGATCCGATGATAACCAGAATAAGCATCCAGGAAACACAAATGCTCATAACCCGCCGTGGCACCTATGATCTGATCAATACGGGGAAGAGCAAAGGGATCAGCTGGCCAAGCTTTGCTGAGGTCTATATAATCCACACACATACGCCAAGTGCCATTTTTCTAAAGTACCAGCACCGGATTAGCCAACCACTCAGGGTGAAAAACTTCAAAAATGAACCCGGCCACCAAGAGCCGGGCCACCTCTTCTCCAATGGCCTTACGTCTCTCTTCATTAAAACAATGAAGGAATTGCTTGACCGGCTACTTTAGGATCAATATTGAGAGTGTGCTCAATGAGTTCTCTCGGTACACGCAGCATGTCTGAAGGCTACCATGCAAAGATGTCTCGGTTTTCACGGATGAACTCGATGAGCGTGCTTTCCTGTTTTGGATCCATATTAGCACCGATAGTGAACCGCTGAGATGAGTTGCGAGGGACAAAGTCAACCTGCTTGGTATCATCCGCTGATTTAAACCTCAACAAAGGGTCTTGCTCTGTGGTTGGCTTCTTCAATAGAGTCATGTCAGTCGGGTCAACATTATCCTTATAATACTTAAGTTCCTCTGTAGCACAAGCAGACTCAGCATAAGGTGCATCACCTTCTTCGCACTCCAAAGCAATCTTTCTATTACCATGAACCGTAATGGTACCTTTATGTCCTAGCATCTTAAACTGTAGATACACATAACAAGTATGTGCCATAAATTTGGCATAAGCCAGCCGTCCAAACAAAGCATGATAAGGGCTCTTAATTTTGACCACCTCAAACCAAAACGTCTCTGCCCTGTAATCATGGTCATCACCAAAAGCCACCTCCAAGGCAATCTTACCAATTGGGTATGCCGATTTACCAGGTACCACGCCGTGAAAGACTGTAGAAGACGGCTTAAGATGTTTGTCAGTTAAATCCATATGATGAAAAGTATCATAATAAAGGATATTGATGCTGCTGCCTCCGTCCATGAGCACTTCAGTAAACTTGTAACCCCGAACTTGAGGGGCTACCACTAATGCCAGCTGACCTGGATTGTCAACCCAGGGCGGCTGATCCGCACGGCTCCATACGATTGGCTGCTCTGACCACCATAATTATCGAGGCACCACTGGCTCAACTGTATTAACCACACGCTTATGAACCTTTTGCTCTCGCTTACAAAGGCTTGTGGTGAAAACATGATATTGGCCACTGTTAAGCTGATTAGGGTTCCTCTGATACCCTGACTGTTGTTGCTGGTTATTCTGACTGGGCTGCTTATTATAACCACTCTGATTACCTTATCCCTGATATCCAGAGTTTGAGCTGTCGTCCCCAAAGCTGGGTCCCTGAGAGCCGGATCCTCACCCGCCATGCAGGCCGTTATTGTTATTACGAGTCCGGAGATAGCCATGATTTTTATACTCCTTCATAATAAAACAATCCTTCCACAAGTGAGCTGATGGACTATATGGAAGATTATGTTTTGGGAAAGGCTCATTTAACAGCACCTCCAGGTTGAATTTTGGCCCTCCAAACTACGGCCTACCCTTATGACGCTGAGTATTACGCTGCGTATTAGTGTTGGCCACAAAACCTGACCCGCCATCCAATTGCTTACGTTTACCATTGTTGCCCTGATTTTGCCATGTCATATTTTGTTGTTGTCCCTTTCCATTGCCATTCTTCTTCCCCTTGCTAAACTTCTCTTCATCGGACCCAGGGTCCTTAGTGTTGTATGAGTCAGCATATTTGATAAGAGCCGTCATGAGCTCTCCCATGTCATTGCAATGACACTTAAGCCGCCGTAACTTCTACTTGAGGGGGAGAAAACGACAATTTTTCTCCAGAATTAGAACAGCAGAACCGGTGTTGATGCTATCCGATGCATGGATAACAGCCGAGACCCGGCGCACCCAATGGTGGGCCGACTCATCCTCGCGATGAACACAAGCGTCTAGGTTGATGATCGACAGGGGCTGCTTGCACGTGTCTTTGAAATTCTGAATAAAACGTGCCTTCAACTCAGCCCATGAATTGATGGAATTGACAGGTAACCCCTTCAGCCAAGTTCGAGTCGGCCCATCCAGCATCATGGTGAAGTATTTGGCACATACATCATCGTTAACATCCAGCTTCTCCATGGCCAGCTCATAGCTCTCAATCCAAGCCTCGGCTGGTTGATTAGCTGTGTAATTAGGCACCTTACGAGGACTCTTAAAATCATTGGGCGGACGCTCGTTTCGTAGAGCCGGCACTTGACAGGGCACTCCAACAGACCTAGAGGTCATCCCAGCTTCTATAGACACAAAAGGGTTTAACTAAGGTTGTTGATGAGTTGCTAATTGAGCCGCTAGCTCTGCCTCTTGACATGCTCTAGCCTGATCTGTCAGTTGCTGAACGATATTATCATCACGGAGCGGGTTAGGCCCATGGGGCGGCTTTCGCCAACGTTCGCTATTGGAAACCGTCGGCGACTCAATATGCCGGCTGTAGCTTTGGCTCTGACGCGGAGTTGAATGGATTCGCTCGCGGCTATAGGAGTAAGCCGCCTGTTGAACTGCCGCCGTATGAATAAGTTCCACAGCATTCCGTGCCTCTATCGCAACAGGAGACTCGCCTTCAATGGGAAGAGCCGCCAGCCGCGAAGCCGCAGCAATCATGTTATCCAGCGGGTTGGCGTAATGACTCGGAGGTGTTGATACTCACTGAGGCGGGGTTAAATCTACATGAGGCGGGTTCGTTACGCGGGGCTGAACCGCCGCTCCAGTCACAGGCGCCTCAATGGTCCGGGTCACACCAGGCAGGTTACTTGGCCCTACGCTGGGCGTAGTAAAGAGATTCGTCCCCTCAAACTGCAGAGGCAAACGGCTCTGGTGCCTCCTCCGTAGGACAGTGTTTGATGCATTCTAGTCCAGACTTAAACGAAAGGTCTCGGCGCGTACCCGTTCTGACTCGGCCTCCAAGGCGGCTCCTTTGTTGCCATCCTGACATTCTCTGCATTAAGTTCTTCTCTAGCCTTGGCTACCTCATCACGCAGCTTCACAACTTCCACATTATGTTGTGCTTGAGTCGTCGGAGTCACTTCTGCGGCTAACAGAGTCGCCAAAGCATCCAAGAGCTCGGATAAGGGAGGTCATAGTTGCGGCGGTTGATGAGTTCAGCATCTGTTGCGTACCGAACATGAAGATAGCAGCCCTGCTCGGTGGCTCATAGGAGTTCGAAATACATTCACCATCGGAGTAGCCCCCAAGCCCGTTGTCTTGCAGTCGATAAACTGACTCAGTTTCGCCAATGGAAGACTCATCACCTGAGTAGATGGCTGTCTCTCCACTAGACACAGAACCTTCCTCAAGATCTGCCCCATGAATAAAGCCAGTGAAGGTTTGCTTTTGGGCAGGTTGGACATTGGCGGGTCGCGCATGCCGAGCCGTCTCAATGTTGTCGGTGCAGGTGTCCGGCTCAGGCAATGACTCACCGACCTTGCCGATGAAAATGTTAATTCCGCCGAAGGGGACCCGGTACCCGTAGTCAATTGAATCAGCCTCAGGACCCCAGCTAGCATCACCGATATAGATCTTGCCATGGCGGCTCTTGGTCATCCGGCCCACTGTGTATCCCTTTATCCCTGAGAAGCTTCCCTTCAAGAACTCAAAACCATCATGCGAGAGCCCCACGGTGGGCACCAACTGTCATGGTTTTGTCACGGCAGATGCCCTGGTGAAAGGACTTGGGTGTGGAGCCATCACGACTAGGTTAGCTTGAAGGGGTTGAATGGGACAAAGGACACAAAGAGTTTACCCAGGTTCGGCCCCTCATGGTGGAGGTAAAAGCCTACGTCCTGCTTCTAGTTGTATTGCTTGAGTTTCGATTACAAGGGAGCGAATACGCTTGACCTAGTTCTCGATTGCTTGTTTCTTGAGTTAACCTGCCGCCGGGTCTCACCTTTATATACATAGGTTGAGACCCGGAGGCTTACAGAGTCCCGGCTGGCTCACACACCCTGGCCGGCTCGGTTTCTAACTAGGCATGCCTTACAAGGCATGTCATCATGCGGCGACTCACGGGCCCGGGTCTTGGGCTTTCACCAGGCCTGCCTCCAAGAGCCGTTGTCTTCACACCTTGGGCCTCCTTGGACCTTCTTCATATTAAACCATCAACGGTGTAACCTGGCCGCTCCTAGGTGGGTCACACCTCGAAACTATATCTCCAACAACATTGCAATGGTGTGTCTAAACATCGTAATCGTACCCTATTGGATATGGTGTGTTCTATGATGTCTCTTACTGATTTGCCACTATAGTTTTGGGATTGTGCATTAGAGATAGCACATTCACTTTAAATAGGGCACCATCTAGAAATGACACCATATGAGTTATGGTTTGGCAAGAAACCTAAGTTGTCGTTTCTTAAAGTTTGGGGATGCGACCCTTATGTCAAGAGGCTTCAGCCTGATAAGCTCGAACCCGAAGTGGAGAAGTGTGTCTTCATAGGATACCATCAAGAGGCCATTGGGTATACCTTCTACCACAGGTCCGAGGGCAAGATCTTTTTTGCCAAGAATGGGTCCTTTCAAGAGAAGAAGTTTCTCACGAAAGAAGCGAGTGGGAGGAAAGTAGAACTTGACGAGGTAATTGTACATTCTCTCGAATTGGATGGTAGCACATCACGGAAAGCGATTCCCATGATGCCTAAACCAACCGAAGAGGAATCTAATGATGATGATCATGAAACTTCAGATCAAGTTACTACTAAGATTTATAGGTCGATCAGGGGATGTTCTGCACAAGAGTGGTACGGTAATCCAGTCGTGGAAATCATGTTGTTAGACAACGGCGAACCTACGAACTATGAAGAAGCTATGATCAGCTCGAATTCTGACAAATGGCTTGAGGCCATGAAATCTGAGATAGGATCCATGTATGAGAACAAATTATCGACTTTGATGGACTTGCCCAATGATCGGTAAGCCGTTGAGAATAAATGGATCTTTAAGAAGAAGACATATGCTGATGGTAATGTCAACGTCTATAAAGCTCGACTTGTCGCAAAGGGTTTCTGACAAGTTCAAGGAGATGAATATGATAAGACTTTCTCACCCGTAGCGATGCTTAAGTCTGTTAGAATTATGTTAGAATTGCTGCATTTTTAGATTATGAAATCTGGCAGATGGATGTGAAAACCGCTTTCCTTAAGGAAGAGTTGTATATGATGCAACCCAATGGGTTTTGTGGATCCTAAGGATGCTAAAAAGGTATGCAAGCTCCAGCGGTCCATCTATGGACTGGTGCAAGCATCTCGGAGTCGGAATATACGCTTTGATGTGGTGATCAAAGCTTTTGGGTTTATACAAAGTTGGTGAAGAAACTTGTATTTACAAGAAAGTGAGTGGGAGCTCTATAGCAATTCTGATACTATATGTGGATGACATATAGTTGATTGGAAATGATTTAGAATTTTGGGAAAGCATAAAGGGTTGTTTGAAAGGAGTTTTTCAAAGCAACACCTAGGTAAAGCTGCTTAAATATTGGCATGAAGATCTATAGAGATAGATCAAGACAACTGATAAGACTTTCACAGAGCACATACCTTGACAAGATTTTGGAGGAGTTCAAAATGGACCAGTCAAAGAAGGAGTTATTTCCTGTATTGTAATGTGTGAAGTCGAGTAAGACTCAAAGCTTGACCATGGCAAAAGAAAGAGAAAGGATGAAGGTCGTCCCCTATGCCTCAGCCATAGGCTCTATAATGTATGACATGCTATGTACCATACTTGATGTGCGCCTTGTCATGAGTCTGGTAAGGGGGTACGAGAGTGATCCAGGAGTGGATCACTGGATAGTGGTCAAAATTATCCTTAGAGGGCTAAGGAAATGTTTCTCGGTTATGGAGGTGATAAAGAGTTCGCCATAAAGGGTTACGTCGATGCAAGCTTTGAAACCGATCCAGATGACTCTGAGTCATGAACCGGACACATATAGTGGAGCAGCCATTTGGAATAGCTCCAAGTGGAGTGTGGTAGCAGCGCCTATAGTATGACAGAGATTGCAAAGTACACACGGGTCTGAATGTTGCAGACCCGTAGACAAAAACCTCTCTCACAAGCAAAACATGATCAAACCCCAGAACTGATGGGGTGTTAATCATGTAGAGATGTGAACTAGATTATTGACTCTAGTGCAAGTGGGAGAGTGTTGAAAATATGCCCTAGAGGCAATAATAAAATGGTTATTATCATATTTCCAGTTCATGATAAATGTTTATTGTTCATGCTAGAATTGTATTGACCGGAAACTTAAATACATGTGTGAATACATAAACTACACCGTGTCCCTAGTATGTCTTGATACGTCTCCAATGTATCTATAATTGTTAATTGTTCCATGCTATTATATTATCAATCTTGGATGTTTTATATTCATTTTATAGCAACTTTATATCATTTTTTGGGACTAACCTATTGACATAGTGCCCAGTGCCAGTTGCTGTTTTTTGCTTGTTTTTTACTTCGCTGAATATCCATATCAAACGGAGTCCAAATGCAGCAAAACTTTTTGGAGAACTTTTCTGCCCAGAAGACAACCAGGAAGCCCAAGAGTTGCACAAGAGGAAGCCCGTGGAGCCCACTAAGTACCAGGGCGCGCCAGAAGCGCCCCTGGCGTGCCCTGGTGGGTAGTGGGGCCCACGGGAGTCTCCTCCACCGCCTCTCAGCTCTATAAATACCCAAATATTCCAGAAACACAGGGGAGTTGAGAGATCAGAGTTTCCACCGCCGCAATCTCTAGAACCACGAGACCCTATATAGAGACCTTTTCCGGCATCTTGCCAGAGGCGGAAACAATCACGGAGGGATTCATCATCCTCATTGGTGCTCCCCAGATGATACGTGAGTAGTTTACCACAGACCTATGGGTCCATAGGTAGTAGCTTGATGGCTTCTTCTCTCTTTTTGTTTCTCAACACAATGATCTCCTCAATGTTCTTGGAGATCTATTTGATGTAACTCTTTTTTGCGGTGTGTTTGTTGGGATCCAATGAATTGTGAGTTTATGATCGGATCTATCTATGAATATTATTTGAGTCTTTGTTGAGCTCTTATATGCATGATTGTTATTGCCTTGTATTTCTTCTCCGAAACTTTGGTTTGGTTTGGCCAACTAGATTGATTTTTCTTGCAATCGTAAGAGGTGCTTTGTGATGGGTTCGATCCCGCGGTGCTCAATCTCAGTGTCAGAAAGAGACATGGCACGCATGTATCATTTCCATTAAGGATAAAAAAATGGGGTCTATTCCTACATGATTAGATCTTGTCTACATCATGTCATCGTTCTTATTGCATTACTCCGTTTATTCATGAACTTAATACACTAGATGCATGCTGGATAGAGGTAGATGTGTGGAGTAATAGTAGTAGATGCAAGCAGGAGTCGGTCTACAAATCTTGGACGTGATGCCTATATACATGATCATTGCCTTGGATATCGTCATAATTATTGGTCTTCTATCAATTGCCCAACAGTAATTTGTTTACCCACTAAAAGCTATTTTCTCGAGAGAAACCTCTAGTGAAATCTACGGCCCCCGGTCTATTTTCTATCATATTATTTTCAGATTTATTAATCCAAAAATCCAAAAATACCTTGCTACACTTTTTATTTATTTATTTTATTTTGTGTTTTTGTTAGATCTATTTATCCAATCTCACTCTCATACTCCCTCCTTCCCATAATATTTAGACATTTTTTGACACTAGTGTAGTGTCAAGAATGTCTTAAATTATGGGACGGAGGGAGTACAATTTAATCTATATCAATACCGAGGAGTGATTGACAACCCCTCTTATGTGTTGGTTTGCAAGTTTTTGTTATTTGTGTGAAGGTGTTGCTTACATAGTTTGGGTGGATCCTCCTACTGGATTGATACCTTGGTTCTATAACCAAGGGAAAAACTTACCCTTGTTGTGCTGCATCATTGATGTCTACTACACAACCTTCTTATTGTAGACTCGAGTTGGGCCTCCAGGCGTAGAGTTTTGTAGGACAGTAGAAAATTTCCCTCAAGTGGATGACCTAAGGCTTATCAATCCATGGGAGGCGTAGGATGAAGATGGTCTCTCTCAAACAACCCTGCAAGCAAATACAAGAAATCTCTTGTGTCCCCAACACACCCAATACAAGGTCAAATTGTATAGGTGCACTAGTTCGGCGAAGAGATGGTGATACAAGTGTAATATGGATGGTAAAAATATATTTTTAAGGTAACTAGTAACAAAAGTGAGCAAAAACGGTATTGCAATGCTTGAAAACAAGGCCTAGGGTTGATACTTTCACTAGTGCAAAGTCTCTCAACAATGATAGCATAATTAAATCATATGGAAATCCCTCAACGTGTGACAAAGATTCACTCCAAAGTTCCTATCGCGAAGAACATAAGATGAAATTGCTTTTAGGGTACGAAACCACCTCAAATTTATTCTTTCCGATCAATCCATTGAGCTATTCCTATAAGTGTCACAAACAGCCCTAGAGTTCGTAGTAAAATAACACCATATGATACACATCAATCAATCCTAATGTCACCTAGATACTCCAATGTCACCACAAGTATCCGTGGGTCAATTATACGA